>NC_137167.1:5338200-5539571 GCF_951394435.1 Stenella coeruleoalba
CCTGTATAAGGGAAATAAGCACCAATATGGTAGAAAATATGCTCATATGTGGGAGAGGCTAAAAACAATTTTTTTTTCATTTCCTCTCTCTTTTGAAGACATTTGGGTTGCGTGCTTCCGGATAATCAGGTGAGAGCCCGTAAACTCACTGATAACGTATCTCTGGCTACTCGACCTGATGACTTGCTCTCGGTAAGTCTCCTGCGCATGGCACGTCCCATCCCCATCCAGGGGTGTGGGTCTTCCTTAGATTCAGCCCCAGACAGTGGCACTTCCTGATCTGAATGCCTTATCCTTTTCCTGACTTTGTGATTTCCTGACCTTGTGCATCTCGAGAGGCGGCAGTGGTCGAGGGGAAGGAACATTGGGGTTTGGAGCTTGTCAGGACTCTCTCACCTACTAACTGCGTAACCCAGGAAGTTGCAGAGAGGCATTTCTGGACTGTAGGACATAAAACAGTTTTCTTCTGATTTAGTTTCTCTTAGCACGTTTTCTTCATGCCACTTACCTATATAATGTGAGTGTTGTATATATATTTCAGAAATATTATGGGATAATTGGCTTTCTGTCTACCTATCCTTCTGAGCCCTGAGCTCTGTGTCTGTTTTGCTTACCGCCATATTTCCAGCACCTCTTGTGTAATGCTGATGGTCTAATAGCATCCCAAAACGTGTTGAATGAATGAATGACTAAATGAACAAATAATATAGTGACAAAATCACTTGCCCTTTCTTCCTCGTATTGCAATCATACAGCTCAAATGAAATAACCTGTGCAAATGCTTTGTAAGCAATATTCATACAAGCATAACATACCATAATTTTGTTAACCTGTACCTCTCTGCAATTTGTTGACAATAAGCATTTGGCCTGTAGCCACTCAAAGTGTGGTCCAAAAGCCAGTAGCAACTACCGCCATCTGGGAATTTGTTAACAATGCAGATGTCTAGACCTACCCAAGACCTACGAAATCAGAACCTTTGAAGGTGAAGCCCAGGGATCTGTTTCAACGAGGCTTGTAGGAGGTGATTCAGACACGTGCTAACATTTAAGACTTACTAACCTATGGGGCACGCCAAAGAGAAGTTTTTAGAATTGCATAAAGTAAACTCATGATTTATCTTTAAAAGTTATCCTTTTGCTAATGTCAGATGCGTTATCCATAGTAGAACAAAAGAATTGTGTTCTGCCTGGAGAGGTTTGGGAGAGCAGAGAAAGCCATGGAAAATGAGGGATACATGAGGTTCCTGGTCACTCAGAATGAGGATGAAGAACAGGATGAAAGAGAGCATCAGAGACATATTTCACCTTTTTATTAAGCCTGAAACAGAGATTCAAATCATTTAAGACATGAAAATGACTAAAATGACCTTGTAGAGGTAACAGTTTCCAGAATCGAATTTCTTCATTTTAACATGAAGGAATTCAACATGATCACTAAGCTATGTTCAAGCCTTGAGGTTCACCAATAAATTTGCCTTGAAAAAAAAAAAAAAAGTTATCCTTTTCCTTACCTAAGCAGATCCTCTGAATCTCAGCTTCCTCTGATCATTTAGGTCTCAGAAAGGCCAAATCATCAGAAAGACTCTCCCTGTATGCTCACTCGTAACCATAAGCCCCTAGTTTATTAACAAATAATTTATATTTGTGTTATTATTTGTGGTCTGTTTACTTGTTTCGTGTCTGTTTTCCCAAGAAAGGTAACTGTTCCACAAGAAGGGATGGAGTCTGTCTTAACACCTGTATCCATCCCCAGCGCCTAACACAGTGAATGGTACACAGTAGAGCTCAGCACCTATGTGTTAATTTCATCCACAGCCTGAAGAGTGTATTTATTGGCAAAGAGTGTTTGTGGATTGAAGAAGTACAGGATTAATACTGAGGGTCATTCTTTGGCTCATATTGAAATTAGTGCCTGCTTCCAGGTTCCCGAGAATCAATAAAGATCTGATGGATTTGATTCTTAAATTCTCTAAGTGTTGGTTTTCCATTTTTTTTATTAAAAAAAAAGTTGAGATTTCATCCATTGGTAAGGACTGAATGACACCCATGCCCAGTTGCCAATATCATTCAATCATTTCTGCAATAATTTGGAGGTTTTTCAAAGTAGTATTTCCAATACAGTTACCTCTTGGTTATCTGTGGGTAAATGACTTTTGTCAAATTTTGCTTGAAGTCCCTGATAAAATTGTACGGATTTGCTTTTTACTTCCTCAGTCAGTCCAAGCAGAATTCATCCTAGCAGGGTATCTCTTTAAACAAATGGTTGCTTCTCCTAGGAAAGAAATATGTGCATAATAAATAGAGCAAGTTTCTTCAGACTGGGATGAGAAGAGAGACTGCCTTTCAATACTGATACCTTAGCTTGCAATTAGGGAGGGTTCTCGGCATTTGAGTCAAACAGGAAAGAAACTATCTTTCTTGTTCTGCTGATTTATTTCTTTCTCCAGCATGAGTTGATTATTTTAAAAGAATTAGGCTCTAAATAGTGACTAATCTACCCTCCATTTGGACTAGTTTAAAAAAAAATTTGCCACTGGATTATAGATATCACAACTCTGTTCTATCATTCTGGCAAATCACGGGAAGACGTTTTATATAAAAACAAAATTGGAATATCACCGAAGACAAGGGGATTTATCTCACATTTAAGAATGCATAGTCCAATTAGGAAGATCAAAAGGCATTTTCTAAGAAACCGATGGTATTGTCTTTCAAGGGGAGGAAATCACCTTTACTGAAACCTCACTAAGTATTGGACATTTTTACATATGTGTGACTCTCCTCTCTAGGGCTACCAAGGAACCTCTTTCTTTCCAGGCGCAGACCATCTACTCAGACTTAGCCTGCTTCCCTTTCCCTCCTTCTAGGCTACCATCACCTAATCTTCATGGGTCTCTTCTTAAAGCGGGCTGTACTGTGCTCAGCCTCTCCTAGGCAGGCACCAACACTTCACAGTGGAGGTTTTAACTGTTACTCTCTGAAAGAAAAAGCAACAGATAATATCAAATGTAACAAATGTGGAGAAATCAGGGCATAGCTTAGAACTCTTGGTGCCTGGTTTGCAGTTCATACTTCCAAACTGGTAGCTAGAATTCCTCTTGGAATATCACTTTCTGTCTTTATTCTTTATTCCTGTATTCCTGGTAATGCAACTCACTCACCAAGCTTAGTTTTTGTTTTTTTTGTTTGTTTGGGTTTTTTTGCGGTACGCGGGCCTCTCACTGTTGTGGCCTCTCCCGTTGCGGAGCATAGGCTCCGGACGCGCAGGCTCAGCGGCCATGGCTCACGGGCCCAGCCGCTCCGTGGCATGTGGGATCTTCCCGGACCGGGGCACGAACCCGCGTCCCCTGCATCGGCAGGCGGATCTCAACCACTGCGTCACCAGGGAACGCAGTTGTTTGTTTTTTAACAGAAGATTTGAGTCTCTTCTTCCAAGAAATTTCCAATTCCAGGTTAAGGGAAAAAAGAAGATTTACCCTGATGGGTAAATGACATTTCTGGCAAATGGACATTAGACTGGACATCACTTATCTTAATAGATCTCTGCTCCACATAGAAATGATCTCTCTGGGACATTTCTTCATATGCTCTATGGAGTCTACGTCATCCCACTTTTATAGGAAATGAAATAGCAAGGATTTGAAAAGCTTAACTATATTGATCAAAGTCATAGAGCCAGTTAGCTAAAGGAGGATGGATTTGCACAAAGGCTGCCAGGTTGCAAAATTCCAGAGGAGACAAATCATATCACAGTCTATGAGAAAGTTACCCGTGCAGTGGGTCAGGTACAGCCTATATCACTATATAGCTATGTGCTGGCCATGATTTGACCCTGAGGCTTGACCATACCATGCTTCCTCAAGCCATCCTGAAGCTGTACATTCCACAAACTGATTTACGTGGTAGGGACGACCAGCAAAGACAAATAAAAAGACTCAGCAACATTTACTTAAGATGTATAATTAACAGACATTATTTTTAGAGCAGTTTTCTATTCACAACAAAGCTGAGTGGAAAGTACAGGGCATTGCCGCAGACGCTCTCCCCTCTACGTATGCACGGCCTCTGCCACCATCAACATCTTTCATTGGTGTGGCACCTTTGTCACAATCCATGAACCTACGTTGACACATCATCACCCGAAGTCCATGGTTTACGTTAGGCTTCTCTCTTGGTGTTGCACATTCTATGGGTTTTGCCAGAGTTTCTGAGTATTTGGCAACATTACGTATTGATTCATCACAGAAAGTACACAGAAAATCATAATAACTGAAACATGTTTCTGTGGTTTTTTTAAACTTGCAGGACAATGACGAGTCTAGTTAAAGACCTAAAGTCATGCACTCTTCAATACTTTTTTCTTTTAAAGTATGGTACAAGGTACCGTCAGTCCCACTGTAATTATAAAACAAACAGACCGTCACCAGAACACAACTCTCTGATTTTATAGTTGAGAGAACTGAGCATCTGAGAAGTTAAGAATCCATTAAAGTTACGTAACTACAAGAAATAGAACCCAAATTACCTATCCCTCTGGAAATAGAGGCTACAGCAGCATATGGTAAAGCATTCGCAGGAGCACATGCTTTGGAGCCAAACAAACCTAGCTTCAAATCCCACTCCAAGGGTCTAAGGCAACTTGTGTAAGGTCTGTGGCTAAGGTTGCCCACCCCACATCTAAAATACGTCTTCCACTTTCTTTCCTGCTGCAGAATGCCATTTTGCTCAGTTGCTGGGTGGGGATTTGGGAAAAGTTTTTCCTAAAGGGGAGAAACAGCTCTTCTTCTCCTAGGCATTGTCTAATCTGGATGTGATTTCTAAAATGTGGCAACTATCCTGTGATCATGAAAGCAATGAGCCTAGGCTTAAACGCCAGGGATGCAGAACAGAACTACAGAAAGAACCCAGATGCTGGGCACATCTTTGAGCCATTAAGTTAACAGACACTGGAGTTGCCCTACCTTTGGATTATGTAAATAGTACTTGTTTCTGTTGTTTAAGACAATTTGGAGGGGGGGGGGTGTTCTGTTTCTTTCACTGAAAGCATCCTACTAAATGATATATTTAGCATACTGTACCAAATGATACACTTTGGAGATTTAATTCCCCGCTTTATTAAATGAAGATCACAAAGGTGTATCACTGACTTGTTACAAGAAGTTACTGAGATAATGTTTACAAATTATTTAGTATGGTGTTTGGCATAAAGTAGAGTTCCATACATGACAGCTAGTACCGCCCTAGACCAGTGCTCCTTTTATTATATCACCCTGCCTTCCAGGCAATTTGAAAGCATAACCAGATGTTACACCGGAAATTACATTTAAGGGACCGAGATATAATCAATATGCTCTTCCAAGGTAAGGTAACAAACCAAGATGCAAAATTTCAAAGATTTTAGTTCATTGGATGTTCTTTCTTTTTCTGTTTTTGCTTTGTTTTTGTTTTTGTTTTAAGCAGATCCATAACTCTTAAACCACTTGCCCACACTTACAGTAAAAAGCTTGAGGAAGGAATGTTCAGGAATGTTTCCTTGGAAAGAGCTGTGATTGGAGTTCTGTTGACTGCCTCAGACACACAAAAACCCCAGGTGGGAGAAACATTCTCCTACCACCTCAAGTCAAGAGAGGAACGTGAAAGAAACTGGCCAGAGCACTAAATACATGTGGCAGCGTGGGAAGAGGGACAGAGTCAACTCTCTGAGACATACAAAGGGTGAACTAAGCCCTGGTCACCTGCCGCCGATAGAAGAGCTGAAGAGAGGCTCTGTTGGGTTTGACATTTTGGGAGCAGTTGATACATGAGTATTTCCAGTGACCGAGATGTGGGCCATCCATAAAACTTCCAATAGGGCCATCAGGAGGGGCAATCTGGCTTCTGTTGCTATGTTCCCAGAGGCTAAGGAAGGAGAAAGTGATTTGCACAAAAAAGTGCAAATCATCCGTGTCAAGAGAACACTGGTCACCCTGTGACACAGGAGAGAAGGTCTCTAAGGAACCTCCAAATGCAACTATGAAAGAAAGAGGCGTGAAGACCTCTGCCAGCCCCAGAGAACACAGGCTGTGTCCTTACAGCACCATCAGAGCGTTCCAGCTCCCCTTGGACCCTCTCCCCACCCCCTGCACGTTGCTGGCCTGTTGCCTTAGATGGGAGAGAAGGCTACTTCCAGTGAAGGTGGAAACTTTCACCAGTGCCTAGCTTTGGCATTCCCAGAACTGAATTGAGATGGTTTTGTGACATAAAGAAACTCTAGGTCTTTTCATTTCTTGGGGCCTACCCAAGTTTTTTTTGTTTTTTTTTTTGTTTTGTTTTGTTTTGTTTTGTTTTGTTTGCGGTACGCGGGCCTCTCACTGCTGTGGCTTCTCCCGTTGCGGAGCACAGGCTCTGGACGCGCAGGCTCAGCGGCCATGACTCATGGGCCCAGCCGCTCCGCGGCATGTGGGATCTTCCCGTACCTGGGTACGAACCCGCGTCCCCTGCATCGGCAGGCAGACTCTTGACCACTGCGCCACCAGGGAAGCCCCCTACCCAAGTTTTTATCTAGGAGAATGGAAAAAACTACCGCAGTGAACAGGCTTAAAGGAAAAACAAAAATCAAACACAAAGTTGCTTGTGTGTTTACACCCCATGAGTTCAGATCTTTCAAGGTACCAATTATGCAATTTCCTACTATATACTCATTATGTGCGCTGTACTCAGAGGAGTGTCTCAGAGATGAATAAAATCAGACACAATCACTGTTTCATTCAACTGTATGTTGCTGCGATTACAGAGACTGGCTCTTACGCACCATCGCATCTGATATAACAGTGAGCTCAAGGCCCTCTTCTTAAAGCTTTGCCAGCTCTTGACGCAGACAGAAATAGCAATCATACAATAATTAGAAGACCTGAGTTCTAGTTCAAGTTTTGCATCCGAAAAGCAGTAAGACATGGCCCATTCACCTACCTTTTCTGACACTTAATTAGAATATCTGTAAATTGAGAGTGAATGGGCTGAATAAGCCATGTGATACTTTCTGGGTTTAAAATTCTACAATTCTATAGCAGCATTATTCACAATAATTAAACATTGGAAACAATCCACAAATCCATTAATCATGAATGGATGAATAAAATGGCGTGTATCCTTACAATAGACTATTGTTTGCCAGTAAAGGTGATAAAGTACTGCTACAACATGGATGAACCTTGAAAACATTAAGCTAAGTGAAAGAAGCCAGGCACAAATGCCTCATATTATATATTTTCATTCATAGGAAAGTCCAGAATAGGGAAATCTGTAGAGGCAGAAAGTAGATTAATGGTTGCTCAGGGTAGGGGAGTCGGTGAGGTGGGAAGGAGAGTGCCTGATAAAAGATATGAGAGGTTTGGGGAGGTGATGAAAATGTTCTAAAATATACTAAACGTCATTGAATTTACACGTTATGTCAGTGAATTGTATGGTATGTGAATTATATTTCAATAACACTACTCTATTTTTCTTTTCTTTTTTTTTTTTTTTTTTTTGCAATACGCGGGCCTCTCACTGTTGTGGCCTCTCCCGTTTTAGAGCACAGGCTCTGGACGCGCAGGCTCAGCGGCCATGGCTCACGGGCCCAGCCGCTCCGCGGCATGGGGGATCTTCCCGGACCGGGGCACGAACCCGTGTCCCCTGCAGGTGGACTCTCAACCACTGCGCCACCAGGGAAGCCCCACTGCTCTATTTTTAAACCTTTGATTGTGTGTATAAATTACAGAAGAAGTCAGAACACCTTGAGTTAAAAATATAGCAAGAGGTCAGAGGAAGCAAATGTGATAAATTCAGTTTCTAATAATAACACACCCATTAAAAGAGAAGATATTGTTGTTACTATTTTTATTTGTTGCATTTCAGTAATATACCTAATGTGGACTTAGGTATGGTTTATCAGAGGATGAAAGAAAAAAAACACTTTAGGTTCCGACGACTAATTTTATCCTTTTCCCCTTTTAACCCTTAAGTTCTGAAAGTAAAATTGTTCTCGGTTATCTTCATCGATGGTGTGCATCATTAAGAGATGAATAATTAAAATATATAGATAATTCTTAAACTCAACTTTTTAAAGTTGCTTTAATTTTTTTTAAGGTGAAAATATTTTCATCGTCATCATCTTCTAAGGAGAGAGAAAACAGACACATATATTGAGACCGTAGTAAGCCCTAGGCTCTGAACCAACTGTGTTTATGCATATCATCAGATATACTCTTACAGCAATCCTTAGCAATGTTAGAATTATCCCAATACCACAGAAGAACAAACTGACGCTTAGAAAGGGTACATTGTTTGCACAAAGGTGGACAGTAGCACTCAGTAGATTTGGAATTAATTCTAAGTCATGAAACTTAAAAAAATAGAATACAGAAATTGACTTGAGTTTCAACTATTTCTGTTTTCATCTACAGTGACTATATAGCCCATCAGTATTCAGTATAAACTCGCCAGCCTAAGACTTGATGTCTTTGCTAATCTGGCCCTATTTCCAATTCTCTCTTAGGACTTTAATAATCATGTATTCTTCAGCTCATAATGATGTTTTCTTATTTTTATTCAACTAAAGTGTCTTTTTCACTTTAATTAGTTCTATTTTTCCTTAGCGCAAGGTCCTAACCTGAATTAAAGTTGATGCTCTGACCTGTCTGAACGTGTTTACTAAATGATGGGCAAAGCTGTCAAGGGATTAGTTTCATGAATATTTGGGGCTGAAGAGAGGGAGAGACCTAGCAGGTGGATCTGAGACAATAGCTGTCTCTATTCCGGCCCCATGGACTGGTACTAAGTTCTATGAAGAGAGGTCTATAGACAGAAGCCTTCTTTTTCATATTCTTTTCCCTTATGGCTGAGCACAGGATATTGAATATAGTTCCCTGTGCTATACAGCAGGACCTTGTTGTTTATCTGGACCCACAGCTTGCATCTGCTAATCCCGAACTCCCACTCAATCTTCTCCCCACCCCCAGTCTGGGTCCTTCTGATTCAAATTCCTTGCAGAAGAAGCCACAAAGCATGCCGTCAGTCTTTGAATCATCAGGAGGCACCATGAACATAAACTTTTCTTGTGTCTGAGCTTCAAAGATTTGTATTATCATCAAAGAAGTTCAAGGAACAAAAATCTGTCTAGCATCTCTCTAAAGTGCATATTTCCCCAAGTAAACCCAGTGGCTATTAAGATTTGACTGGAGATTTTGCCAAGAGATTGGGACGAACCCAAAAAAGACCATGTGAGGAATTCCTGAATTCTTTTCACGTGTGTCTAGTGTCCATGTTAACCAGCGAGCAGCTTTGATCTAACAACCAGACAACCCAGGAAGTAATCTGAAATTCTTCTAAATATCTATACCATCCTCAGGGCAGAGCACAAGGGCAGGTTTTTTATTTTGATTCACCTGAAAAAGAGCAGCCTGGGCTCTAGGCTGTATCGAGTTCTTTAGCTTCCAATTTGTGAGCCTCAGACAAGGCAGGAAGTAGCTAAAGATTAACAAGGTAAGCAAACTTGTTTGCTATATAAACTAGGGGTAAGTTGGAGGCTAACTGCAGGAATGCTGAACCCTTAGGTTGGGCTGTGTGGTTTCCATAACAACTAATGACAGAACATGAGGCAAACAAGCGTGACTCATGTGAAATGTTTCTACTCAGTTCTTGGAGGCCAAATTTGGTCACTGGGGGACTTTGAAAGAATAGTCATCTCTCTTACTAATCACACGCAAAGGGCAAAGCACTCTTCTGTCACAGAGCAACCTCCATCAGCGACGGAGGGGCCATGTTCATTCGTCTGTGGAATCTGGGAGTCCCTACTATTCACACATGGCTGCCCCCTCCAAAGACCCCACTGCCAAGGGGGGGCCCCTGGATGCTACAGAGCTTGATCTGTTACTGCTTGATCATGTTGTACATGGTAACTGATTGGGGTCAGGACCACAGGGAATCGGACAGCAATTTTTAGGGTTGGGGTCAGCATTGCTGTGTGAGCCGACTTACTTCTACTGGATCGGGGTGGCAGTGATGTAAGGAAGAGAATGAGAGGATTTGTTCTAGATCTTCTTGAAAGACAGCCCGAGGCTCACAAACAACCAGTCTGCAAGTCACCTCCCCCAGCCCTATCCTACACCTTCTCCATCACAAACAACCAGTCTGCAAGTCACCTCTCTCCATCCCTATCCTACACCTTCTCCATCACAAACAACCAGTCTGCAAGTCACCTCCCTCCAGCCCTATCCTACACCTTCTCCAAGTCATTACAGAGGAGGCTGCCCCTCTGCCTTCACACTCTGCTGTATCCCAAAGACTGTGCACAGCACCTCACTCTGACAGATTCTGTCCCCCTTCTGCAGGTCGGGCCACTTCCATGATTTCTATCTTCTCCGTGTCATTGATTAAGGCTCCCCTTAACGCTCATGGCCACCATTTTTCCCTTACTCTCGACATCCTTTCTTGCCCCTTATCCTACCTACTTTCCACACAGCAACCAGGCTGATTTCCTAAACCATGGATCCACTTCACCATTCTTCTCTTTGTAACACTTCACTGACTTTGCATTGCTCTAAGAGTCAAGTCCAAATAGCATGAGCTCCAGACACCAGGCTGCCTACTCTTCCTCCAAGCCACCAAGCTACCTGTCTTTTCTCAAAACATTTGCCCATCCGGCCCTTCTGCCTTTTCCTCCCATTCTTCACCTGGCTGAGGCATCCTTTAGAGCTCACTTTGAAAGTCCCTTTCTCAGTAAGGACCAATACAGTAAGTCCCCTACATACGAACAAGTTCTGTTCCGAGGGTGCATTCGTAAGTCCAATTTGTTCGTAAGTCCAACAAAGTTAGCCTAGGTACCCAACTAATACAATCGGCTATATAGTGCTGTACTGTAATAGGTTTATACTACTTTTCACACAAATAATACATAAAAAACAAATAAACACAAAAAATAAAGAAAACATTTTTAATCTTCCAGTACAGTACCTTGAAAAGTACAGTAGTATAGTACAACAGCCGGCACACAGGGGCTGGCATCGAGTGGACAGGCAAGAAGAGTTACTGACTGGAGGAGGGAGAGCAGGTGGGAGATGGTAGAGCTGAAGGGTCGTCAGCAATAGGAGACGGAGGGCAAGCTGCCATTTCACTCACGCCTGATATTGGTGGAACGCACGATCGCATCTTTGAAAGTCCGCAACTTGAAAGTTCGTATGTAGGGGACTTACTGTATAAACCAGGTGTTCTCTGACAATTTCCCACAGGACACCCTGTACTTCAGGCCCACTACGATATTCTGAAACAATACATTTATTTACATTTGTGACTCATATTTTTTCTTGCAAACTCAACTTCAAGGTGACAGGAATCTACGTCGTGTCACTTTATTCTCACGCCTAACACAGCTACATACATATTATTACTGTGTAGGAACTACACACATGTCAGTTAAAGTGAATTTGATTAATCTCATTTAAATGTCGCGGGGGAGGAGGAGGCAAGTGGTGTATTTATACTCCAAGGTACTGCTTCTCCTCAGGTAGAGATGACAAAAGTATACCACACAAAAGATGTGCCTCAACTCACAATATCTGGAACCCGTTGAATTGGTAGTCTATTCAGGGAAGTTCCGTGATGCAAGTTCTTTGTCATCTCATGCACAGGCGAAATCGCCACGCTCGTTCTGGCCAACCTTGGTCTTGAATCATTTCCTGTCAGCTCTGGAGACGCCTCGAGTGCAGAACCAGACTGGCTTGGGAAGGATCTGTGTCTTTCTCAGTGTGGTTTGGCTCTGGGATGTCAGTCCTGCACTGCTGAGAGAACCTCTGTGATCCAAGTGCGTTTCTCAGGGAAGCCCTGGGATTTGGAATTGGTGAGTCATCTCCAGACTGACTAAGACACTGTGCCACAGAGAGTTCCTCTGAAAAATATTTTGCACAAGGATAAACTGCCTCTTTTTTTCCCTGTAAAGCCATGGCGAAATTACAGGACAAATTCATTCAGGAGGAATTGAACCATAATAAAAGATGACAATTAAAGTATTTGGAACCTAAAAGGTTGATTGCTTCTGTTCCAGTGTCTTCACATTTAAATTAGGATGAAGGGGTTCGGAGCATGAGGAATACAAATTATTGGGCAAGGATTCATCACCTCATTAATTGAAGAACGAACCTCTGAAATAGGGGAAGTTTTCTCAATTATTTCAATAAGGAAAATGAAGCTGAGAAGTGAAATGACTTGCCCAAAGTCACAGGCCCAGTGAGTGACAGAACCACGATGGAAGCACAGAGAGAAGGCTCCGTCAGATCCTCTCCTACTCCAAGTGTTCTCAGGGGAATCCAGTTTCCATTTAACCAAAAACAGAACAGAACTAAAACAAAACAACACAGCTTATTTACTCATCCTATATAATCAAAATGTTGAGAAATAACGTGGAAATGTTTTCCTTTCTAAAACGTTAAGGTAGAATAATGAGTAAAGTGTGCTAGTCTGTTTATTGGATAATGGGTTTTAGTATAAGTCATTTGAAATGGACATTTTTATAACTCAAAAGCAGCCGAACGTTGGCAATTTCAGATTGCATTTGTCTTTGAATGGCCTGTCTCTCCTGACACCACAATATTTCATCTCTATTTTTAGCACTTAGCATATTGCCAATTACACAGCAGAAACCCAGTAAATGCTTATTGAAAGAATGAGTCAAGTTATATTATCTAAGATACAAATATCCCAGCATGTTACCCTTTTTTTTTTTTTTTGCAGTACACGGGCCTCTCACTGCTGTGGCCTCTCCCATTGCAGAGCACAGGCTCCGGACGCGCAGGCTCAGCGGCCATGGCTCACGGGCCCAGCCGCTCCATGGCATGTGGGATCCTCACGGCCCAGGGCATGAACCCGTGTCCCCTGCATCGGCAGGCGGACTCTCAACCACTGCGCCACCAGGGAAGCCCCATGTTACACTTTTTATACAAAGATATAGCATTTTAATAAAATAGAGGGTAGATTTCTAAAGGCACCTTGGTGCAGAGGGACGTAGGAGGGCTTTGGAGTCAGGAAGATAAGTCAGATTTTCCCACCGGGGTCACTATATGAGACCTTGGGCAGGTGACTTACCCACTCTGGTCCTGAATTTTCTCATTTGTGAAACATGAATGGCAGTAGATACCTGTACGGCCAGCTATGAGGATGAAATGGGCCACTCTTACCCTAGGTACTCAACAAATGTTATTCCAGACTCATACCCCTACTCTTAAATTACCATTTAAAAAGTGAAAGCATTATTTCATTCTTTTTTGTGGCTGAGTAATATTCCATTATATATATGTACCACATCTTCTTCATCCATTCCTCTGCTGATGGATGTTTAGGTTGCTTCCACGTCTTGGCTATTGTAAATAGTGCTACTATGAACGTTGGGGTGCATGTATCCTTTCAGATTATAATTTTCTCCAGATATATGCCCAGGAGTGGGATTGTGTTGGAGGGATAAATCAGGAGCTTGGGATGAACACACACACACTACTATATATAAGACAGATAACCAACAAGGACCTACTGTATAGCACAGGGAACTCTACCCAATATTCTGTGATGACCTGTATGAGAAAAGAATCTAAGAAAGAATGAATATATGTATATGTATAACTGCATCACATTGTTGTACACCTGAAACTAACACAACATTGTAAATAAACTATACTCCAATAAAATTAAAATGTTAGAAAGTATGAAAGCAAAATATGACAATAATAAAAGCTTACCATATAAAAATAATAGTTACCACCTAATTTTTTAGAAGAGGACATGGAGTCCTAAAATGTTTATTGTTTGTAACATTGGCTTCAGCTAAGCCATAGTGACAAAATACTTAAGGGTCAATGGAAAATTTTGAGTTCTTAAAAAAATCATTATTTGAATGAAAATATGCATGGAAGCAATATTTCCCAAGTATCAATGATGTGAATACCTTAACATATAAATACAGCATAATAATGTGAACGAGTTGAAGAAAATAAAAATTCTAGTTGCAAGGATATATTGTACAGCACAGGAAATTATAGCATTTATCTTATAATAATCTTTAATGAAAATTTTAATACAATATGTAAAAATACTGAATCACTCTGCTGTACACCTGAAACTAATATAACATTGGAAATCAACTATCCTTCAATTTCAAGAAAAGAAAAAAATTCTAGTTGCTTTCCTTTGTGGGAGAGGTATCTTTGTAATAAGTTCTATTTTTATACTGCGAGATGGTAAACTTCCTGTGTCCTAAGTTCATTACCACTGCTCTGCCCTGTGAAGATGATAATGGTCAGCAAAACAGAGCTATTTTGGTACCAAGTAAGGCTGCAAATTCTTCCTCATCAGCAAAACTGAAGAAGAGACAAGGAAAAAGCATTTATGTTTGCGATTAAGTGGGTCCCTTGATATTTAACAGTAAAAAAACAAAGCCTTTTGTTGATCTAAAACAATTTTGTATTTTAGGGGAAAGACAGTTCACATGGAAAAATGTCTTAGATTTTGTTTTGCTGCTATGTATGAAGACACACTTAGTGAAAAAAAATGCATTACTTAATGTGTATTCACTACAGAGGAAGATTTTCAAATTATTTTTGGCCCTTCTTTTCTTGAGTGGAAATGCCCTGAATATTGTTTGCTTGTTTGTTTTTACTTTATTTCAGAAACATGAAGATCTTAACTGAGCTTTAGTTATTTCATTTTCTAGGGATTGACATTGTGATTATTCATGAAATTGAAATTTAATATCTTGTCTTTTCTTTTCTTTTTGTTTTTTAAGACATCACTTGACCACTTTATTGTTTAGGAATGCTAAAACTGAAAGACGTAAAAAGGAAAGCATTACAATGATTTGAAGAAAAACCGTAAAGGCAACATTTTCATTTTAGAAATTAATTTTTTAAATAGGGAATTTTTCTTCCCAATTTGTTTCATATTTTCAGAGCCTCTTCTAGGTGTCTGCCATTCTTAACCATTCCCTCAAACAGCAGTACACAATCTAAGGAATGTATGGAAGAGAGGAAAATATGCATCTCTGTTCTGTGTATGACAATGCAAATGTATAACTCACTCCATGACCCTTCATAACCTCACACCCAAATTAATTTCACATTCTGACTATCAAAAGACCCCTTAAACCAATACCTTGCCTTTTCATTCATTGAGCATTCAACAGATATTTATTGATTATTTACTATGTGCTAGGCCCAGGCCTGGACGCTGAGGACCCAGTGACCTACAAGAAAAAAAGTGTCTTAGAAGACATACAGATGTCCACCTTTCATATATGAAAAGATGCTCCACATCACTAATGTGAAGCAAAACTACAATGAAGCACCACCTCACACTGGTCAGAATGGCCATCATTAAAAAGGGTACAAACAATAAATGCTGGAGAGCGTGTGGAGAAAAGGGAACCCTCCTGCACTGTTGGGGGGAATGTAAATGGGTGCAGCCACTATGGAGAACAGTATGGAGGGTACTTAAAAAACTAAAAATAGAGTCTCCATTTGATCCTGCCATCCCACTCTTAGGCATATATCCGGAGAAAACTATAATTCGAAAAGATACGTGCAACCCAGTGTTCATTGCAGCATTATTTACAATAGCCAAGACACGGAATCAGCATAAATATCCAACAGCAGATGAAATGATAAAGAAGCTGTGGTATATATGCACAATGGAATATAACTCAGCCATAAAAAAGAAGGAAATAGTGCCATTTGCAGCAACATGGGTGGATCTAGAGATAACCATACTAACTGAAGTAAGTCAGACAGAGAAAGACAAATATTATATATCGCTTATCTGTGGAATCTAAAAAAAATGATACAAATGAACTTACTTATAAGACAGAAATAGACTCATAGACATAGAAAATCAATTTATGGTTATCAAAGGGGATAGCGTGAAGGAGGGGAAGGTAGATTAGGAGTGTGGGATGGACATATACACACTACTGTATATAAAATAGATAAACAACAAGGACCTATTGTATAGCACAGGGAACTCTACTCAATATCTTATAATAACCTATAATGGAAAAGAATCTGAAAAAGAATATATATGTGTGTGTATGTGTGTGTAACTGAATCACTTTGCCGTACACTTCAAACTAATACAACACTGTAAATTAACTATACTTCAGTTTTTTAAAAAGTGCCTTGCCTTCATTAAGTTTATATGCTGGGTGACTGCTCCCACCCTGATAACTATAATCTATGTTTTGTTCATGGTGACACAGTACTAAAATGACCTGGTTCCTGTATGTATTCCGATCTGGTCTACCTACATTGAGTAGGGTATACACACAAGCACACACACACGTTTAGTTTGTACACAACATAAAATTTAAGTTCAATTCAAATTCAACTGAGCAAATATTTATGAAGGCCCAATTCTGTAACATATACCATCGTGGAGTTTGGTTGCATTAGATCAAGTCTGGATAAATTAGACCAAGTCCTTCCCTTAAGGAGCTAACAACTGGGGGGAAACTGGGGGGAAAAGACTTGGCGAGAAATACCTGCCAGGGAGTGTAGGAAAAAAAACAAACAAACACTGACGCATAGCCCTAGATTTTAGGAGCTACCTGCATAGGGCAGACATTTGACTTAACCCGTAAAAACATAGAGGATTTGGGCTTCCCTGGTGGCGCAGTGGTTGAGAGTCCGCCTGCCGATGCAGGGGACACGGGTTCGTGCCCCGGTCCGGGAAGATCCCACCTGCTGCGGCGTGGCTGGGCCCGTGAGCCATGGCCGCTGAGCCTGCGCGTCCGGAGCCTGTGCTCCGCAACGGGAGAGGCCACAGCAGTGAGAGGCCCACGTACCACAAAAAAAAAAAAACATAGAGGATTTGAATAAATGGAGGAAAATGTTTTCAGGGAGGCCACGGAAATCTTTCTACTCTGAGTGGGGTCCACAGACGAGCAGCATTGGTGTCATCCGGAAACTTTAGGTAAATCAGAATCTCAGGCCTCCTGCATTTTAACAAGATTCCCAGGTAAGTTGTGGACCTGTTTGAAGACAGTAACCTGGACCATTGAGGCTGGAGCCAGGAGTGTGTGAATGGCAGACCGTTGGACAAAGAATGAGAAAAGCTTGCAGTGGAATGAGGGCAGTACCTCAATCAACCTGGGACATGAGCAAATTCTAGTCAGTTCCTATTTCCCAGGCAGGATTAACCCACTTTCTTTTCTGAGTTATTGCTATGGTATGTATTTTTTTTTTTTTGTCCTACTTACTGCCCTATGTTATCTGCATTTGTGTTCGCCCTCCTCCTCTCCTCCCCCAATTCCACCACTAATATTTAAAGCAGAAACCTATCCATCTTGGCATCTCCTGAACCAAATATTTAAGAAATGATTGGACTGAACTATCTAAGTTGTAGTTATGCGATCATTAAGAATGAGGCACGGGCTTAGTCCTAAATTACTTAGAGTTCAGTATTGTAGCTGGACAAAGTTGTCAATCACCTGTTTGTTTATTTATTCAATAATTATTTACTGAATGCCAGGCATTTTCTACCTTCCCTTTCTGGGGCCTGGACATTTTTCACTTCCCTCTGCCTCTCAGCATCCCAGATCCCTAAGTCTAACTTACTGCTCAGAACAAAGCATGTCATTACTGATTGCATCATCAGCAACAAACTCTTCACCTTCTCAATAGAAAATAAGGCTTCTGCTTCCAATGACAAATAAAAGGTTACCAGCTATTAATTGCAGGACATGCCAACGCCCTGGGGCATGGAGACAATGGCTAGCTGTACTTAGTCTGAGTTAGAGGCTCACAAAAAGCTTCCTAAGAAATGAGATCTGATTCCAGAGGCGGAAGACGAGCATTTCCATAAGCAGTGATAAGGGTGAGGACATTCCAGGAAGACAGAATGAATGCAAGAGTAGCAAGAAAAATGCTTTATAACAAGTTGCTGGTAGTAATTAATCTGGCCAATAATAGGTGCTGAATACATATCTTTTATTGAGTCCCTGTTAAGGGAATGAGGTAGATACGTTAAGAGACATAGAATCGTAAATTATTTTGTATGTCAGGCTAAGGAGGTGGGCTTGATGCTGAAGGCAGTGGGTAGACACTGAATGTTTTGAGCAGGGAAGTTGTGTGCGGAGAGCGGCGTTTCAGAAAGCCAAGTCTAGCTATGGTATAAAGGATAGCTTTAGGGGCAAGAGCTCAAGGTAATGAACCCCATCAATAACAGCAATGCTCTAATAGATGGTGACAGAGGCCCAGGTAAGGGTGACTGTGGCACTGGGGGAAAATGACTGATTACAGAGGAATAGCACAGAGGAATAAGCCCATGCATCTCCAAGTCCTGTGGATGGCTCCTCTCAGATTATCTCTAAAATCTAACTACTTCTCTCCACCCTGCCTCTTATGTACTCTACTCTGAACAATGACAATAGTCACCTAAAAGATGTGTAGCGTTTCATGCTACTGCTACCCACTGGCTCTTTCCACAGAACGCTGCCAGACTGACCTTTTGAGACCGCAAACCAGAATAGCGCCACTCTGCAGCGTGAAATTGGTCAGTGTCTCTATTTCCAATGTAACACACAGCGCAGACTCTAACCTGGTCTCCAGTGACTCAGCCCTGCCTCCGTCTCTAGCACATGCTGTTCCGTCCCCTAATCTTTGGGTTCCAGCAACATCAACTTGTTCTCATTTTCTCAGACAAGCTATGCTTTCCCCAACAGAATCTTGCTATAAATTAGTCACATTATTTGAAACTCTCTCTTCTCCATCCTTTGTCAAAATGGCTTCTACTCCTGTACATTGTGGCTTGTATTACAAGTGAGTTTAGACCTGTTAAAATCAGCAATATTTTGAAAGTCCCTAAAAATCATTAGGAAATCAAATGAGGCTCACTTTTCAAGGAAGGGGAATATGCTTACGTTTTGTAAAAAAAAAACATACCACATTTTAAACTTCTTTTTTTATTGTAGTAAAATCTACATAATATAAAATTTACCATTTTCACATTTTTAAGAGTACAGTTCAGTCGCATCAAGTATAGTCACTTCAGTGAACAACCATCCTCACCGTCCGTCTCCAAAGCTCCTGCATCTTTCCAAAATGAAACTCTGTACCCATACTTGTTACTTAGAAAATACATATAGTAGCCATCTTAATAGGTGTGACGTTCATACTACATTTGATAACCCAGCTCTAAATTCAGGATTCAGAATGGCCATGATCTCCTTTAGTCCCAGTCCCTTATTATCAAGGAGACTGAAGCCCAGCAGTTAAGTGACCCCCCCATGGCGCCCATCAGAATGGGTGTAGAACCAGGTCTCCTGATTCTGTGTTTCATGGAGGCTCTTGGACACTGGATACAAGAGTGGGGAATAAAAACTGTTAAGCTTCTGAGTAAGGAACACATCAGGGCTGAAATCAAATCACATGTGAGATCGAGGCAGCATTCTTACGTTGTACTTCCCTACATTCTTATAAGGTTAGAGCCGCATTGGAAAAGTTGATGAACCCCCCTTCAGAGCCTTCGTTTCCTCATCTATAAAATGGGAATACTAAAACCTGCCTTACAAAAATACTGAAAAGATGACATGAAACTAGTCAGCATCCAGTATAGTGCCTGACACTGTGTAGTCACTGAAAAATATTCGTTTTCCCTCCATCAGCTAATATGTAGCCTAAGAGTGGGCACGTGTTAGACGCTCAGCCAAGGCTTTTGCTTGTTTGACTTGCTTTCACAAGCAACAGGGTCTCAAGCTGCCTTCGGCTTAGTTTTATTCTGGTCATTTCTTTCCAGTTTCGGGCGGGTTCTAACAAAAGGTCAGAGGAACCGCAGAAGCAGATGGCCTTCCGGAAGCGCGTGCCAAAGGGATTGGCTGTGTGTCTTAGGGGTGACGTCTCCACCCATCACGCAGCTCCGAGGCTCAAGGGCAGATCCCCAACATTGTGTGTGTCTCTTCCTGCGCCCTCCCGGGTGCAGACTTCAAGTCTGACAAGGAAAATGTGCTGTGATCATCACACGGGGAGTGAACAGCTGCTCCAAGGTGGAGACTATTGTCAAGGCCCTCCTGGTAACAAAAAGAGGAAAGGGCCTATCAAAGCATTTCCTGCCGGCAGGAGCCGTGTGCTTCCATTAATTCTTTGCCCTCAGTAAGTCTGTCTTCCTCTGGCTAATGTCTCTCAATGTCCACTGTCCCAGAGAACAGAACAGACATTTATAGCAGTTAATTTTACACCCTTTCTAAACAGTGGGGTTTTTCAGGAGAGGAACTAGCTCAGATGTTCAGTGACATGTGCTTACATATTTCATAAGGAGTAAAAGAGTATGGTTAAAGCAGTCAGGATTTTTCAAAATTCTGCTTACCCCCATCACCTGCTTTGGCACTGCCGTGGGTCCACGGGGATGGTTGTAAAGTCTCTGCCCTTCCTGCCCCATGAAGGAATTACAGAAAAACAATAATGAATGTTCTCTGAGCATGACATTGGTAAAACTCACCCCTATGGAGGGAATTAGCTAGCCATGGGAGTCAGTAAAAAATGTATTTCTAAATGAATGAATGAGTTCTGTGAACCAAAGTTCTAAATGAACGTCTGAGTTTTGTGAACTGAATTAACGAGCCATGGGAATAGGTAAAAAAGCATTTTTAAATAAGTGACTGAGTTTTGTGAACTAGTCTGGATTGGATCGCAGGGAAATGAGCCCACAGGGTGACTACCAGTAATAAGGTAAAGTGTAGTTTCTTATAATGGGTTACAAAGAAGGTGGGGGGTGGGCATGGCGAGGACAAATAGGAGAGACAGAAAAGCAGAATTTGACAAATGCTTATCTAGCGCTTTTATGGTGAGAACCCCTAAGAGCTAATATTGCAAAAAGTAGTGAAGGATAATCCACTCCGGTGGCTGCTTTGGTCAATAGCCTTGCCAATCACCAGCATGTGAATGAGGTCATCCCACACCATCCAGCCACCAGCTGACCGCAGACACGTGAGAGAACCCAGGCTAGGAGAACCCCTAAGCTGCCCCACAGAACCCTGAGCTGAATAGAGCAGTTGTCATTTTGAGATACTAAGTATTGGGAGGTTTGTTACACAGCAAAGGTCAGTGTTGCAGTGATCAGTAGAGAAGAGCTCTGTGCTACGAGGCTAGTTCTTCAGACCTTATCAAAGCCAAGCTGACATTTGCCCTCCAGACACTGCCTCTCCCTTTGCTTTCATCTATACATTGTCCTCCTTCTGGCAGTTCAATTTCTCCCATAAATGAATAAATGAGTGATTTTGTTCACCATGCAGACTGTGATTTTGATTAGGGTGAGCGAGTCTTTCTGTCTTTTGAGCCTGGTGCCCACAATACTGAGTTTCTGGTCTTCCTTAGCTGAGAAGCAGAGTTCTGAGCTGTAATGCAACCAGCATGTCTCTGTCCTGCCCAAGCAACCAGCTCTGTCCCATTTGCTTGAATGTTTACAAACCTCCCTAACGGCAACACTGAGTTTTTAAAGTTGAAAAACAAATCCATTTTTTACATCAGCTTCAAAAGAATAAGAAAAAGCTATAAAAGAGTAAAGGTTCACTGAAATCGGTGTGAAAGCTGGTTAGGGGGTTAGAGGATCGGGTCTTGACATCTTTCAAGGATGATAGAGAATCATGTGCCTTTTGACCCCATGAGAAGGGTGAGGATGTTGACATCTTCAACATCCAAATGTGTGTAGAATGAAAAGATAATACCAGTTCCCGCCTACGTAGTGTGACTTCAATGAACTTAAAGTTACAAACCAGACCCTCGGATTGTTATTTGAATCCAAACTTACTTGGCCGACTTACTTTAGTCAAGTGATGTCATTAGACGATTACTCAGCATCACACTGATGTAATCTTAATTGCTGGTATGATGATCCATTTAGGTTTTTTCTCCCCCCAATTTCCCAACTGAAATCAGACAATAGCCTGTGGCTTTCAGTTTCTAAAAACACACTGCAAGGCTTTATTCCACAAAGGTCCCCATGCTTCTCAATTACAGACTAGAAAACTCTCTAGATCTGTGCCATTCATTCTGAAATTCTTGCCACATGTGGTACGAGGTATAGCATTACTTTGGGGATCAGCACAGTCTTTTCTCAGTGTCTATCACTTGGAGTTTTTAAACCTTGTCTGTCTCATTCCCTCCCTTCTTCACACTCACCCAAATAAGATGCCAATGTCCTGGCAGTGACTCTTGGTACATGCCTGAAGCTGGAAGGAGATATGGGAAAACAATACTTTTCAGTCTTAGGTCCATAACCAGAGGCGCAAAAATTATGTCGAGAACAACAGAATTAGGTGCCGTCAGCAAACTCAGTTCACAGATGTTCAGAGAACGTGTGCATTTCCACTGAACATTTTGAAACCTTTCATGTGTGAGGAAAAGCAACAAAAGTGCTTAGTGGCAGAAACACCTTCCCCACGCGACTCTTTCAACACAACTGTGACCCGGGCCACAGCTCAGTTACTCAACCCCAGTGGGCCCCTGCCAACTGAGCCCCCCCTTTGAGATGCGGAGGAGACGAAAAGGATGCCGAGGAGTGTGTGTTGATTTCAGAGATTAGTCAGTTGATACATCAAATACCATATGTTTATTTGACGTGTGTATGTTCATATGAACACACACTTATTAAGTACCTCCCCTGTGTTAGGCTCCGCTGGAAGCTTTGTACTGTTCAACCACAAGCACAGCACATCTGTCACCAAGGATCTTACCCTTATAGGTACTTAACACCCAACCATTTAGTTTATGCTTATGATAGTCAAAAGAATAAGTATGTTACGAGCCAAATTTGGTCCCAACTTCATTTGTTAAAGTCCTAACCCCCAGTGCCTCGGAATGTGACTGTGTTTGGAGATAGGACCTGCAAAGAGGTAACTGAGCGATACAAAGTTATATGGGTGGGGCCCTAATCCATCTGACTGGTGACCTTTTAAGAAAAGGAGATTAAGACACAGAGAAGAGAGACACTGAAGACACAGAGAAAAGATGACAAGGAGAGAAGCCTCAGAGGAAACCAGCCCTGCTGACAGCTTGATCTTCAACTTCTAGCCTCTAGAACCATGAGGAGATCACTTGTTTAAGCCACCCGACCTGTGATACTTTGTTATGACAGTCTTAACAAACTAAAACAGGAGGTATTATTATCCTTATTCTATAATGATAAAGGAAGGCTGAGAGAGATTAAATAATTTACTCAGAATTTAAACATGGTACTAAACTGCTGAGGACAGATTAGAATCCAGTTCTTACACCCAAGACACACTCTGTTTATCTTCCCGCTGTCCACCACATGGAACATCTGACTGTCCACTTTTTAACAGCCAAGACCAGTGCTGAGAAAATCAGGGGTGGTTGTTTTTCTTCAGCTCATCCCCACATTCTGTGTCCTCCTTTACCAATTTTAGATGCCCCCTTATCCCTAGTTTCCAGCTTCCTGCTCAGCTGCCCATTCTCCCCTTAAAATGAAAACCACATTTTCTCAGTGAAGGATACTTGTTTTTAGGAAGAAAGTGTTTTGTTACCTGTTAGTATGCTAAATTATATAAGTGATTGTCAGTGATTAGTGCCAAACCTTCCTTTTTATTTATTTTTTTAAAGTTTTTATTGGAGTATAGCTGCTTTACAATGTTGTGTCAGTTTCTACTGTACAGCAAAGTGAATCAGCCATATGTACACATACATCCCCTCTTTTTTGGATTTCCTTCCCATTTAGGTCACCACAGAGCATTGAGTAGAGTTCCCTGTGCTGTGCAGTAGGTTCTCATTAGTTATTAAACCTTCCTTTTTCAAAGGCTAACTTTAGGGAATTCCCTGGTGGTCCAGTGGTTAAGGACTTGGCACTTTCACTGCCATGGCCCAGGTTGAATCCCTGGTCGGGGAACAGAGATCCCACAAGCTGCGAGGTGAGGCCAGAAAAAAAAGAAAAAAAAAAAAAAAGAGTAACTTTAAAAGAATAACTTGTCTGGATTAAGAAATGAAGTCTCCAGGACAGCAGGCAAGTGGTAAATATATTTAGGGTGAAGAAAGCCTTCCATCCATTTGAAAAGTGTATTTTAATTGCTAAGACTATGTTCCATATGGGGGGTTAGCTAGCGGTGATCAGATAAGATTTTTTAGAATATAGCATTTATGAACAAAGTCAAAATAATGGTATTGTTTGGATGGAAGGTCATAGGCACAATGTATTCCAGGATGAGGTAACAGGCACACCTCGGGTCAACAGTTTGTTTAGTCAAAAATGTATTGAGGCCTGCAATGTACCTGGGGAGACACAGATGAACTTAAACGGGCCACATCCTCACTGCGCACGGTGGTGAATTTAATCTGGGTCAGTGATTCTGGATCTGACCTTGCAGCAAAATCACCTGGGGAGTGATTTAAGAACAGAGATGGCAGGTGACCAGCCCCAGAAATTCTGAATCATTAAATCCAAGGACCTGGATTTTAAAACATCTCCTAAGAGATTCTGATAACAGTAGGTTTGGAAACAACAGCCCTGCTGGAGGTATTCCGCAAAACTGGTGGGAGAAGATGCTCTGATATCAGCACTTCAGATGCTGTGGTTCCTATGACGCTAAGATCAGCAGGATTCTCCAAAGTCTTTCCGATGATAAAAACTGAGCATAAATAATAAACATGGACAAACTGCAGGAGAATAAAAAGAAAATATAGGAAGCAGAAGTGTTTCTCCTGATAAAACGTGTACCTATTGAAGTAGACAAATATCAGACAGAAATCCAAGGAAAAGAAACCCCAGAAAAGGAGCAGAAGCATTAGTCTACACACACTGCAATTATTAAAATCCAAGAGAACTTATACTCTCCTCAAAATATGTCCTTTTTGGGGTCTGTTTTTCAATTAATGACAGAATTAGTATGTTAGGAAGAACTCTGGCCAATGCCATCAAGTCAAACCCTTTTTGTCTTATAGTAAGAAATGCCATCAATAGGAGATCCAGTGGTAACGTAAGAAAATAATTCCTTACATCTTATGTTCTTCACAGTTGACTATAGAGTTTTGTAAAAATATCCATTACTGGGCTCAATGCCCAGAGATTTGGGACCAGGAATCTATCTATCTATCTATCTATCTATCTATCTATCTATCTATTAATATTTATTTATTTATTTATTGGCTGCATTAGGTCTTAGTTGCAGCATGCATTGGGCTCTTTGTTGCAGTGACTGGGCTTCTCTCTAGTTGTGGCAAGTGGGCTCCAGCGCGTGCGGGCTCAGTAGTTGTGACTCGCAGGCTCAGTGGTTGTGGCACATGGGTTTAGCTGCCCCGCGGCATGTGGGATCTTAGTTCCTCAACCAGGGATGGAACTGCTGTCCCCTGCATTGCAAGACAGATTCTTAACCACTGGACCACCAGGGAGGTCCCAGGAATCTATATTTTTAAAACGACACAGGTGGTTATGACTCTCACCCAGCATGGAGATTGTCTCAGTGACTCTGACATTTGCTTGGATGTGGAAGAGATAGCCATAATATTAGCAGCTGGCCCTGGCATTGGCACCCAGCCACCAGGAAAGAGGCAGGCTACTAAAAAAAAACATAGATGGAGTCAGATCCACAAAATCATCACTAAGACTGATGTCAAAGAACATGCTTCCTACATTTTCTTCCAGGAGTTTTATGGTTTCAGGTCTTACATTCAAGTCTTTAATCCATTTTGAGTTAATTTTTGTGTATGGTGTAAGATAGTGGTCTAAGTTTCGTTCTTTTGCTGTCCAGTTTTCCCAGCACGATTTATTGAAGAGATTACCCTTTCTCCCTTGTATATTCTCTATGTGTTTGTCATAAATTAATTGTCCACATATGTTTGGGTTTATTTCTGGGCTCTCTATTGATCTGTGTGTCTGTTTTTGTGCCAGTAACATACTGTCTTGATTACTATAGGTTTGTGATATAGTTTGAAATCAGGAAGTGTCATACCTCTAGCTTTGTTCTTCTTCCTCAGAATTCTTTCGGCTATTTGGGATCTTTCCTGGTTCCAAAGGCAAAGGAAAGAAAAGCAAAAATAAACAAATGGGGCTATATCAAACTAAAAAACTTCTGCACAATGAAAGAAACCATCATCAAAATAAAAAGGCAGCCTTCTGACTGGAAGAAGATATTTTCAAATCATATATACAATAAAGGGTTAATATTCAAAATATCTAAAGAACTCATACAACTCAACAACAAAAAACAAACAACCTGATGAAAAAATGGGCAGAAGATCTGAATAGACATTTTTCCAAAGAAGACATACAAATGGTCAACAGGCACATGAAAAGATGTTCAACATCACTAATTATTAGGGAAATGCAAATTAACATCACAATGAGATTTCACCTTACCCTTGTTAGAATCATTGTGATGGAAAAGACAAGAAATAACAAATGTTGACGAGAATGTGGAAAAAGGGAACCCTCAAACATTGTTGGTGGAACTGTAAATTAGTGCAGCTGCTGTGGAAAACAGTATGGAAATTCCTCAAAAAAATTAATAATAGAAGCACCTTATGTCCCAGCTATTCCACTTCTAGCTATTTATCTGAAGAATATGAAAATACTAATTTGCAAAGATATATGAACCCCCATGTTCATTGCAGCATTATTCTTAATAGCAAAGATGTGGAAACAAACTGTGTCTATCAATGGATGAATAGGTAAAGAAGATGGGATACACACACACACACACACACACATACACACACAGTGGAATAATATTCAGCCATGAAAAAGAATGGAATGCTGCCATTTGCAACAACATGGATGGACCTTGGATATATCATGCTTAGTGAAATAAGTCAGACAGAGATAAACAAATACAGTATGATTTCACTCATGTGGAATCTAAAAAATAAAGCAAAAACAAACAAACACTCAAAATAAAATAAAAACAAGCTCATAGACACAGAGAACAGACTAATGGTTACCAGAGGGGAAGGGGTGGGTGAAATGGGATGGTGACGGATGGTAACTAGACTTGTGGTGTTGATCACTTCGTAGTGTATACAGATGTCAAATTATGTCGCTGTACACCTGAAAATTACATAATAAAAAAAATCGTAAAACAAGAAGGATCCACAGAAAGTTACTTCTCTCACATTCTGCCTTCAGCAACAACTAGTGAAGATCAAAACTTTTAAATTAGGCTTTTGTTTTATTGGACAGAAATTCTTTTCATATGTGGAATACCAACCAATCCAGAAAGAAATCCTATCACATAAGGTGATAGGTACAGTTATTATTTCCCATGTATGTAGAATACGTGATCTAGAAGTCATAGCCATTAGCCCGTCGGATCTATTGTTTTTTGCTTCCAGATGGAAACCAGGGATAAAAAAGGAATTTGCTTCAGGCAGAGTTGGGAAAAACCCCAGAAAGTCAGACTCAGTCTGGTGGTATTTGCTCAATACCATGCCCACGTAGGAGGAAACAAAGGCTCAGGAGCAAAACTTCTGTGCTCCTCTTAGGACTGTGTGTGTGTGTGTGTGTGTGTGTGTGTGTGTGTGCGTGCGCGCGCGTGTGTGTGCATTTGTGCACGTGCGTGTGCTCGTGTGCATGTGTGTAAAGCAGAGGGAGGAGGAAGGTGGCTACAACAAAAGTCTTCCAACCCCTCATCCACGTTTTTAAAACCACTGCTACACCTTATTGGGACAGGATTTTTATTTCCACTGTTCTGTAAGCTAGCTTTGCCAATACACGAGTGAACCCAATCCATTGTCACTGTGTGCATACCTTACCACAGAACACATTTGTGTGTCTGTAATGATCACTGAAAATACCCAGTGACTTTTTTTGCAGAAGAGCTATTTAAATGAACAGAGAGCTCAGTAGCCATTAAGTGATAATATTTGTTGAATAATGACACATTCTAAGATTCAAGCATAGTCACAATTTCTTACAAATTTAATTAGGGATTAGTTTGTGGTTCCCCTAATCTGGACTCCCAACACACTTTTTTTAGAATCTCTAACTTCTGTTTCATCTTCAGATTCCACATAGTTACTCATTTATTATTGAGTTGTGAAAGAGCTGTGTGGCTTTTCACCTCAGTAGACCAACTGTGAGCAAACAGTCTGGAAGAAATCACTGTAGCCTCCAACCATGTGTTCAGTTGCCAGACAGTGCATTATTTTTCAAAATATTAACTGTATCTTTTCGTAAGGCCTGATACATAATAGGTAGGCAGTAAATGTTACTCTTCTGTTGAAAGTCCTTCATGCTTCTTTCTTTCCTTCAGGATAAAATTAATACTCAAGCTTGTCTTTTAGACCCAGCTGCCCTTCTAATGATTGCTCCAAATGCTTAGGCCCCTAACCATGAACTGCATAGAGATTCTCAAACAATGTACACTCTTTCCCACCTCCTTGCCTTTGCGGATGCTACACCCAAATGCCAGAATGACATTTTTCCTCTCCATTCTCCTAAATCCTACTTTGAAACTTCTCTATGGAATCTTCTAGGATCTCCCCAGTTTGGAATAGATTTTCACCAGTTCTGCTGCTACTCTCTACACCCCGTCACCACCACCCCCCCCCACACACACACACATTCGTACTCACAAACGCACACACACCTCTGCTCCCATAGCATCCTGTTTAAACTTCTATCATGGATCTCACTGTATTCATTTTAAAACCTTTTCTCACTCCTCTGACAAGGAGATTAGAGATTTGTTGTGTCCATGGCAGCCCACACGTGGGTGCTTACTACATTTCTGTTTCACAAATGGAGAAGGTAGAGACCCTGATTCCACTCTACAACTCCCTGTGTGTGACAAAGGGGGTCAATTAAATTACATGCCGTTCCGGGAAGCCCTTGTGTGGAATTTGGAAGGGCAGATGAAGCGCTTTGAAAGGGCATGCGATTCCTAGACCACAGCTTAATGATTTGTTTGTTAGGAAGGCTCTCCAAGGGAACAGCAGTCACATTCTCTGACTACCCTCGGACAGCAGGAAAAAAATATCAGGCAGTCACTTTCTCAGTAAATCTCATCTGTCAGCGATTCCTATGGGTACGAACCCTCCTCTGCTGGGCCAGGGCTGGGAACTGAGAAGGTTTATACTGAGTGAATAAAACCATGAATCCACAGTTTCTAACTTCCCCCAGTGAGCAAACCCAGACCCAAAGCCTTGACTGTCGACTCAGAAGAGAACTTAGACGTGATCTTTTGTTCCAAGGTGCTAACCCAGGTGTTATTTTAACTGCAGACTAGAAAGGCTATATCTGAGAAATCTTTGATACAATTAAAATGATTGAGAAGCTTTCCGCATGAAGTGCAAGTGCCAAATAAATAGACAAATAGACACAGATCAGATAAAAATGATTTATCAGAGGGTTTGTTTTCCTGTCTTTCTTACTAGCATATAAGTAATTGTCACTTCAAAGGATAAAAGAGAAATTTAGTTCCTCCTAGAGGAGCAGTCTAACCTAGTGGTTCGGAATGAAGGCTCTCTGGGTTTGATTCCTGCCTTCATTAGCTGTGTGTTATTGGGAAATTTACTGCACCTCTCTGTGCTTCAGTTTCCTTACTATACATACATAGACACATGCATGCACACGCATGCTTTTATATCACGGTACTAATGAAGTGATTTAATACACACACAAGAAAACCACTTAGAAAATTGTCTGGTGAATAGTAAGCACTAGTGAAAGTTAGTTGTTATTCTTATGATCCTGATGATAGAAAAATATTAATGAGCTATTTCGCCTTTGTTGCTTTTATTTCTTCTATTATAATGCGATGTCTTGAGATATATTCGGTCGTCCTTGTGCCATTGAAGGATTTCTGAACAGAACTAATCCTACCTGTTCTAATGAGGGATCCTTTCACCTCACATTAAATAATAAAAATATCACGAAGTTAAAAATCATCCTTGTGCATTGATTCCAACTTCTGTTCTCCATGAAGGAGAAGGATGCCACGCTTGTGTAATAGTCTACAGAAAGAATTATTATTCTCCACACCATTGTGGATCATATCCCAACTGCCTTTTAATTTGTTCCCCATGTTATGGTCCTGCAGTCAGAAAAGAATAATAATATCCTGCAAGAAAACTAAGTTAATACACAGTGATGTGAAAAGTGGGTAAGATACGCATTGTACTCTATTGAAAACAACAGAGGCAGAGAATGTAGTTATGAGTACGTATAATAAACTCAACCTTTGAACGACGTTCAGCATCTGAGATGTGTTTAAAGTCTTGGAGTGGAAGAGAAGTTGAACATGTTCACGGAGATTGTGGAGTCTGATAACTTCTCTGCGGGAGTAACTTACTAAATTTCCTTCCCAAGCAGTTTATCACTGTCTTTGGGGCACCCTAGATGGACAGAGAAAATGTGTCACTGACAGGCCCTATGAGAGGTAGGAAGCTTATTCATTTCCAAAGCCTTCACTTTGATGATCCCCAAATACCATCACTAGCCAAGCCTTCCACCTGTCAGAACTCCTTCTTTTTTGTTCTTAACTAATTTTGGTTTCATGGATGTCTTTGCAAATCTGATGGATATTAGAAATACTCCTCTAGGAAAAATGCACACACACACACAATTTTGCATATTGATCTGTGTTTTTTATGGATGCTGTCATGTAAAAAAAATCCTTTTTAAATGGAATGATTTATATTATCTTCAGTAAATGAATCGATTAACATTTGAAAACCGACTTGCCTACTTAATTTCTTTTTTAAAAAATATGTTATTTAAAAACTGACTTATAACTCTCCCCAAAGATTTCAGATCTTTCACTTTTGTTTTACTATGATCAGCAGTTTCAAAAACCTTTGTAGATGCTTCTGAAACACTTAATTTCTAGGGAAATTTTAAAATTTATTTCTGCTAGGAAAGTGCAGCAGGCATTGCTATGTACCTTCTTAGAAATATTTTATGATAATTTTATGAGGAAATAAGCCAAGAGACTGCAATGTTATTCCCATATTGGTTTATATTAAATAAACATTGATAAGCCACAAAATCTTGATCGTAATTCAGACTCTGACCCTCAGATATATTGTTTTGGGAGAAATAAATGTACACAGCTACCATAGCCACAGAGGAAAAATGTCAAAAATATGGAGAGAAAAACCTTTTGAAACTCACCCTCTATGGAGACATAAACAATACTGATGAGCCACTCTATGAATTCTATGCCTGTATCTTATATTTTAAAGTCGGGACAGAGAAACTTCCTAGATACTTGAGGTAAGAATTTGCTTTGAACAAGGTGGCAATGCAAAGCTTCTTTAAAAGCACCTCTTACAGAGTAAAATCCTTAGAAAGGCTTATAAAAGTTTATAATAATAAAAATTACCATCTTACTTTTCCTTTGAGACCAATCATCACACACCAAGAGCAGCTAAGTTTATAATAATTTATTAAGGTTGCATATCATTTGTCATGAATAATAAATTATAGAAACCATAGCATCTTTATAAACTATTAAGTGTATCATATTCACTTCCTAATGCTTATTGCAGTAACTGTAAGAAATTTAGATTATATTTTAGCATTAGTTAGAAGATTAAAAAAACTATAAAATTTGTTCACAGTACTTCGGATTTATGAAGGACCCTATTATTTTAACTTTTGGGCAAGCAGTTTGAAATACGTAAAAACCCCTTACAAACCAGAAGGTGGCGTACGGTTTCACTGAGCTGCTGAAAATAATGCAGTTCCTTGAATTTGTACTTACACCCATGTGGTGCACTTTTTAAGGCATTGTAATAAATGCAAATAAATAATCAATTACTGATCTCTAAAAAAAAAATCTACCAATAGACAACATTGAAGCTTGGCAACACTTTGAACATTCAAATAAAAAATTCAGTAAACAATTGCAGCATGGAATTCTCTCTCCTGTTCCCCATTTCCCTCCCCCTACCCAGTTTGGTTAAGAAAAAAAAGTTCAGGTTGAGTTTAAGTCCTAGGGCCTGACAGGGAGACCCTGGCCTCCATTCTTCCCCAGACTTCTGTTATCTTCAGTTTCAGTTCTCATTATGTCTGTCCAGACTCGCCCCTGACATCAGCATCGGTCCTTTTCCCTCAGGGGGAGTTTTCCAGTCCTTGCTGAAAGCATTTCCTTCTCCACTGTAACAGCACAGGCGTGAAATTAGTTGGAGTCTTTGTAACAAGTTCGTTCTGTTCCTATGGAAGAGAAACTTACAAGGCAGCAACAAGGTGCTGTGCGCGTTAGGTTTCATAGACTGGCTTGGTCTTTAAATGTCCGGTCTTGGCTAATGTCCTTCTCCATCCTCTGGTCCTCAGTGAACTTTGATGGAATATTTCCGCAGTTTCAGAAATTGGAAAAGCTTGTCTTTCGTCCTCTTCTTCAGAGCCATCAGGGCTCGTGTTTTCTCCTCCAAATCTTGATCTATGGCCAAAATGATCTTAGCTCTCTCCTCTGCTTTCTTGTCCCCAGAGTTTTTGAAGAGCCTCTGTAATGCTTCTTGGTCTATGTTTTCAAAGATGTTGCCCACGGCTTTCTTACGTGAGGCTGTATCGAAGTGGTAGCCGTGGATGGACGGGCTTACTCGCAATGAGGTGGACATGCTTCTGGCCGGGTGGCTTGCCTTGGCTTTCATCGATGTGTGAATCTTCGGGAATTCAGCTCCTGGGCTCCCCAGAGAGTCTGTAGCAAAATCATTCCGTGACTGCTATTTAAAGTGTGAACAAAAGCTCCAGGCTCAGATTACACTGGTGACATCAGAGTGATCTCAAGGAAGCATAATCACAGAGAGGTTTAACAGTTGAGTTGCCAATATCCTGTTCTTGTGCTAAATGTTACTAAGAGCTGTGTTCAGTGATGGGGCCGGAAAGGTGGGTATTTCTCTTTACCACATCTGTGGCCATAGGATTATAGACTTGGACCCTTCTACAGAAAAAAAAAAAAAAGCTGAAACCAGGACAGCACAAAGATAAGAGACAAACAAGGTGGCTTAGACCCTCAAATCTTTCCAGACAACAACCAAAGCAAAGGGTTCTGCCAGCCACCAGAAAGTTTTAATTCCCAGGGAAGTTATTAAAGTGCAGTCCCAACATTTGGCAGCCCACACCAGCGGCCTCTGGACATCTCTAGCCAGGGCAACCCCGAAGCTATTGAGAGACAGTTTAAGCAACAAGGACATTGATTTAGAGTATGTCTGCTGTAGAAGGGGGGTCAGACACTACAAAACGCTGATGTGACACAGCCTGAGTCCGTGACCATTCAGAGCCTGCGTCCAAGAGCAGACCTGCAATTGCTGAATAAAATTTTCATTTAATAATAATCATAGCAATAGACAGTGTCTCCTTAGGCTTGTGTATATATCAACAACAATGTCAAAAAAAGCCGGAGGGAGAGTTAAAAGGTGCTTTTATGTACATAGCACTCAAAAGGGATGAGTTGACTTTTTCCTCTCATATTTATTTTGGCATCAGTCAGACACAGTCAGAACAATACTTCCTTTGGAAGAATTTAAATTCATTCTTTCTACCTTCCACAATATTCAGCCAGCCACTGTCCCCACTGGTGTATAGAACACTTACATTCCACCAAGGTTCAATGTCAGCTTCAAAGGGCTCCAGAGACTTCTCTTCAGGGACCTTCTGCCGGGTCCTGGCACTCTCAGAAACAGGGCTGGCCTTTGTTTTCCTCTCATCTAGTCATCTAGAAAAGTGCACAAAGGGAGAGCATGTAGACAAGGTACCTCACTAGAGAAATGAGTTAGAGGCCCTTCTCATATATTCATTCATTCACTCGTTTATTCAATCAGTATTTATTCAAGGTCGACTTTTAGCTGGAACTTTTCTAGGCATTGGAAATATAACAGGAAACCACACTAAACCAAATAAAAAACAAAACATCCCTACCTTACCTTTGTGGAGTTTACATGCAGCTGGGAAAGGACGTCACAGGGTCATGCATGAAGCAGTTTGTACAGGAGAAGCAAGGGAGGGTTGGAATTTGCATAGGATGTCCAGAGGCAGCTTCCCCATGTGACCTTGTGCAAAGACCTGAGGGAGCTGAGGGAGGAGCCTACGTAGACAGACACCTGGGGGGAAGGGTGTTGTAGGCAAGAGTACAGCAAGTGCCAAGGCCTGAACATAAGAGTATGCGTGGCGTGTAGGAGAAACAGCCAGGAGCTCAGCCTGTCTGGAGCAGAGTCACCAGAGAAGAGTGAGAAGGGGATTCAGGGTAAGAAAACCAGGGGCAGATTGAGTACAACCCTGCACTCACAAATATCCTGTACTCACAGCCCTGTCTCACAAATTTCCCTTTTACTCTGTAGGAGATAGGTAGCCTTTGGGGAATTTGGAGCTGAGAAATGACACGATTTTTCTTATAATTTAAAAAATAAATAAATAAATAACTGTCACTTCTTAGTAGAGAATAGATTGTAGGGAAACAAATCAGATTCTGGGCATATTGTGAAAGGGGAGTCGAAAGGATTGCAGACGGCCCCAACCTGGGGAACCAGACAGACAGGAGCCCAGCACTCACTCTTCGTGAAAGCTGCTTCCTTGAGAGATGTTTCTAGGTAAGCTGGTGTTCAACGCGCCAACCACGGCAGCTGATACTTGTTCTGGTTTTTCCATGGAGAACCCTATGTTCCGCTTCCCACGACTAGGGATTTCCTAGCATATCTAGCACACCTTTGTGGCAGCCTCACTAACGTAAAAATAGTTATTATTCCATCATCAAAAAGTCTACATACAATAAATGCTGGAGAGGGTGTGGAGAGAAGGGAACCCGCCTACACTGTCGGTGGGAATGTAAATCGGTGCAGCCACTATGGAGAACAGGATGGAGGTTCCTTAAAAAACTAAAAATAGAACTACTGTATGATCCAGCAATCTCACTCCTGGGCATATATCTGGAGAAAATCATAATTCGAAAAGATACATGCACCCCAGTGTTCATTGCAGCGCTATTCACAATAGCCAAGACATGGAAGCAACCTAAATGTCCATCGACAGAGGGATGGATAAAGAAAATGTGGTACATATATGCAATGGAATATTACTCAGCCATAAAAAAGAATGAAATAATGCCTTTTGCAGCAACATGGATGGACCTAGAGATTGCCATACTGAGTGAAGTAAGTCAGAGAAAGAGAAATAAAATATCGTATGATATCACTTGTATGTGGAATCTAAAAAGAAATGATACAAATGAACTTATTTACAAAACAGAGACGGACTCACAGACTTAGAGAATGAATTTATGGTTACCAGTGGGGGAAGGGTGGAGGGAAGGGATAGTCAGGGAGTTTGGGACTGACATGGACATAACCTGTCTTAACTGTCATTGCTCAAGGCTTCATCAGCCTTTCCATGCTCTGCCCTTTGTTGAGGTGACTCTTATGCAGGCTCACAGTTTTTATCTTCTATTCATTAATTAATCCCAAATTTTGATTTCCAACCTGCCCCTGTCCTTTAAAGTATAGATTTTATTAACTAACTATAGAATACTTACGCAACACAGGTATGCCATTAATATCTGTTCAGTTGTAAAAGTCAGAAAGCCAGTTATAATCTTCTGTAATCTTTAATATCTCCTTCTCTTTATCCCCTCTATCTATCTATCCATCTATATATGTCACCAAGTTCTGTCAACTCTATCTGCAAATATTTCTCAAATCGATCCAGTTTCTCGCTGTTTTTCCTGCCACTCTTCAGGTAAGCCTCAATAGGGCGGATGCTGTGATGCACAACCCAAGCATTCTCACTAAGTTTTCCCCAGATGCTCAGCTGTCAGCTGCCTTCGGAGGTGGTCACCACTGAAGAAGGTCATGTCACCTGAGGCACCTCCCCTTCCTGGTGCAGCTGCATCTAGTGACTGGTCAATACACGGGTGGAAATGCCCACTCCCCTCACCCCAATTCTGAGGGCTCTTCTACACTTCAGAACATCCTTTAGGCTCTGCCCAATCTTGTCTCTTTCCCATCTCTTGGCAATGATCCCAAGAGCTCTCGGTGACAGACCACCTGCCTGCTGCTCGCCAGCTCGGAGTCTGCTTCCCCGGGATCCTGGTCCCTGACACCCCATCTTCTCTCACCTGGACCAAGGCCAGACCTCTATCCTGGTGTTCCTGCTTCCACTCTTGTTCTCCATTCTCCGTGCAGCACCCAGAGCAATACTGTCTAATGAGCAATCTGGTCAGACCACTCCTGCTATTTTTCTTAGGATAAGCCTCCAAAATCCTAACACAACCTTTCTGAGCCTGACCTGCTCTGGTCCCTGGCTACTCCTGCCGCCTGATAATTTGCCACTCTCTGCCCTGCTTTCCAGTTCCTTGAATGCACTATGCCCATTCCTGCTCTGGGTATTTGCACATATTTTTCCTCCTTCTGGAATGTTCTTCTCTGCCTTTTATCTCAGCTATTCATTCATAAAATCTCAACTAAAAGCTACCTGCTCAGAGAAGTCTTCCCTGATGCTTCTAGACCAGATCAGGCCTCCTTGCCAATGTACCCTTTACTATTCCCTTGTAGCACTTATTACAGTTTTCAAGCACACATTTATTTTGGGGATTACTGATTTAAAGCCTGCCTCCACCAAGAGCAGGGATCCGCTCTACGCTTCTCTTTAATGTGTCCGAAGCTCCTGGGTCACTTAATGTGTTGCAGTGTTTAACTAAATAACAGTGTGTGTGATTCTATTTAATTCTCATAGCAGCCCTGTGCGGTAGGAACTATTGCAATCCTCATGTGACAGACAGGACAACTGAGGCAATGGAAACTTGCTCCCTGCTGTAGGCTGAATACCCTCCCCCTCTCCCCAGATGTCCTAGAACCTATGAATATAAGCAAAAAAGGAAATTTATGGTGCAAAAGGGGCTTATATGGCAAAAGGAATTTTGCAGGTGTAAATAAATTAAAGATCTTGAGTTGTGGAGATTATCTTGGATTATTACATGGTCGGCCCACGCAATCATAAGAGTCCTTATAAGCAGGAGACAAGAAGTCAGAGAGGGAGAGGCTGCTGTGTGGCTGACTTTGAAGACGGAGGATGGAGCCGTGAGCTAAGCACCAAGGGTCGCTTCTAGGCCGCCCCTAGAAGCTGGAAAAGTCAAAGGAACAGATTCTCCTGTAAATCCGTCAGAAGGAACATATCGCCACAGACCCATTTTAGACCTCTGGCCTCCTGAACTGTAAGATAGTAAATTTGTGTTAAGTCACTAATTTGTAGCAATTTGTTACGTGGCAATAGGAAACGAATTTACTCTGCAGATCCTTCAGCTGTGATGAGGTAACTTGAACCCAACGTGAACCCTTGACTACCTGACTCCAAAGCCCGTGATTTTAAACACTCTACTGAATTGCTCTCAAATCAACTGCAAGCTCTCTCTTCAAAAAGCGTGAATAATGTTCCCAAATGACACTAAGCAGCTCTCCTGAGTACTGCCTGAAAGCATCCAGATGAATTTGAGAGATTAAGGCATTTCAAAATTGTTTAGAGGACAAGACCATGCACAGGGGAACAGTGTTCGTTTCTGTTTACCAGAAATGTGACACAAGCCTTAAGGCTGTGATTTGCTGATGCCCTTTGCCAAAGGTAACTCCACGTGTGCTTGGAAAGCCTTTTGCTGCTGTCACCCTGTTCTTTCCCTTCTTTGTATAAATATTTTCAGTGAATGATGTGGACAACAGACTCTAAAAAATCACTGGCGAGGAGTCACAAATTGCATATGAACGAGATGGTATCATATAGGTGCCTTACAGAATGTTTGCTCTCTACAATAAAGACAGGACATGATGAAGGCTGTTTAAAAGAAGCAGCTTCTAGCAAATTCCTTGGCAGTCCAGTGGTTAGGACTTAAGAAGCAGCTCCTAGGCTAGTGTATTTTCTTTCAGGCACCAGTTTTCCAGTATTTTTTCATCGCACAGAGAGATCTGTTTGCTGGTAATAAGTGTGTGCTTGGTTACTTTTGTATCTAATGAAAAGATTTGAGAAAACAAAGGGAAAGAAGAAAACTAATATTTATTAAGTGATGTGTATACCTAGTTTTCTTCATACAGTATCTAAATGATTCTTCATAACAATACTGGAAGTAGATATTATTGACCTCCATTTTCACTAAAAACAAAGAATTGGGCTAAACATTCTGTCCAAAGTAAGTTGTAAAAACTGAATTCATTTCCAGACCTTTTTCTTAGCCCCAAAATCTCTTTGGGAAGGTTTTCCCGAACTTTTGCTAGGCTACTTGCCACTACTGTTTGCATCACTAAGACTCTAGATTTACCTTTCCAGAGGAAAAATGAGAACTTTATCTATATCTTTAAAGGGCCAAAGATATTAAGTGTAGAGGCTGGTACATAGAATGTATCTAATGAATACTTACTGAATTATTACATGAAGAAGTGAATGAAAGTAATCATACAGAATTTACTTCAATGCTGTTTTGTGTACCAATTTCTCTCCCTGGTAATCTCCTGAAAATGAAAAGCACAGAAGCCAGCAATTAGACATGTATACCTTAAACTTTCACTGAGCTATCCCTGCACATTTTTGTTTTAACAACAAAAATTTCGTACTGCGTTGCAATTTACCAAGTGCTTTCACATATATTACTTCGTTTGACTTTCACAACGTCACTGGTAGTATTATCCCTATTTTGCAGATGAGAAAACTGAGTATAACAGAAGTTAAGCAAGTTTCCCCAAATTTTGGAGCTAATTAAATAACAGAGCTGGCCCTGGAACTCTCATTTTTTGGTCTTTAAATCCTATGGTTTTTTTTCCTACCATCGCATAGCTTCCTGCTTAGGCTCATTATTTCCTTATCTCTTATAGTTTGAAAATTCTATCCCAACTGTCTTTCATTTTTCTTTTCATGTCTTTAGTCATTGATTTATAGATTCAGTCACAAACACACTATTGAATGCTTACTGTGTGCCACGAGCTTGAGGAACAAACAGGCTGGGAGAAATGGACATCATCCCGGTGTCTGTGGAACATGAGGCCTAGAGAAGAAAAGAGACTTTAGACAGATAAGTAAACATATCAGTAGATGAAGAAATATTTATAAGTGCTAGAAAATGAAAAACATCAGGTGATATAAAGGAGGAAACAAGGTGAGGCTTCCTTTAAATCGTTCAAGGCGTGAAAAGCTTTTCTGAAGAAGAGCCATTTAAGCTGAGACTTGAAGTAAATGTTGAAATTAACAAGGAGAGGAGCACAGCAAGGAGCTTTGGATGCAGAAGGAAATCCTGCGCAAAGGCCCTGGGGTGGGAATGAGTTTGAAGGACAGGGAAACAGACACAAAGACAACGCAGGTGGGAAATAGAAACCAACCAACGAGGAGAGGATGATGATGCTAGATTGGTAGGTGGGGCCGGAAGACGGAAAGGGTTGAGGACCGTGTTGAAGACTTAATATTTTATCCTAAGTGCAATGGGCCATCTTTAAAAGGTTATAAGCATGGAAGGGAAAGTGCTGCGCTTTTCTACTTTAATTTTTAAAATTACTTTGAGTAGTCAAAGACAACAACTAAAGAGAACAATTATGGTTTCAGGTGGTGACCAGACTCTTCTAAATGTAGTTTGGAAATAAACTCAAAGGGACTTGGTGATGACTTTAATAGGGGATGGGCTAAGCGTCAAGGGTTACTCCCAGGTTAAACCCTGGCCTCCTTGGTGGGGAAGGTTGAGAGTGAAAAGGATTTGGGAGAAAATGCAAGTTCAGTGCTGCACACAGTAAATCTGAAATGCCTGGGAAACTGGAAGAAGATAGCTGAGTATGTGAATCTAGAGCTCAGAGGAGAAGTCTGAAATGTAGTTTTAATTTTTATTTTTTTCTCAGTAATAATTATCAAGAAATCAACATTGACTGCAGCTTTCTTTATCCTACTTATGCATAAACCCAGAATCTAGAACAATGCCTGGCACAAAGTAGAATTCATATAAATGGTTTTAGAATTATTTTACATAAGGAAAATATTGAGGCCTAGAGAGGGCTGAATAACATGTGAAAACAATGGTCAATGGTCACGTGACTTCTTTTCACTGGACACTTAAACCTTCATTTTTCTATACTTAACAACTGAAATGGCAATCATTCTCTTAAGTAATTACTTTGAGGGCATTTACTATATTCCATATGTTTATATAAAATCTATACTAGTCCATTTCTGCTGTAGTAGTGGTTAATTCCTTTAAAAAATTAATCAGCAAACATTTTTATTTCAGTAAATTTTATTAAATGTCTTTTTAATCTTTAGTGATTGCTGATGAGAACGAATGGCAGGTTTTCTTCTAGAAACTTTGATTCTGACATACTTTTACTCGAAGAGAGGAACTAATTAAACATTCTGAAGCAATAAAAATTTTGAGCAAAGAAAAAATAAAAACAACAGAGAAATGCTTTTCCAAAATGCTTTCAGTCAAAATATGGGGAAAAAATCCACAACTTTACTGCAAAGAATTACCGCCAAGCCCATTTTTTTAAAGTGCTGCTTTTTAAATGGTGCCTTTGCATGTGAAATGAAACAGCTGTCTTTGCTTAAGCCACAGTCTATATTTGCAACATCTCCTAAAAAAGGAACTGAAGATAAGCTTTTCTTTTTTAACATTTTAATTAGCTGCTCAGATTCAGATATTGAGCTCCTTTTATTAATAGCTTCTTTCAAAGGAAACAGTTGTGAACATAAACTAACATGTTTTTCTCAGGAAGTGGGCATGAGATATTTATATGTATTTATAGTAGTGTGTGTTTCTAAAATCTATGACTAAAGCTAAAAAAATCTTTATGAACCATCTCCTCCCACTTGCCACTCCCTCTCCTTCAGTCCGTGCCTCTCAAAGTGGGACTCCACAGAGAAAGAACTCCTGGCATGTGCCTCCCAGATTTCGCAAGTAGTGTCGCAAACCATACACGTGGCCACTTCTGAAGGCCCTTCTCCTGAGCAGATTACTGTCACACCTGGCTCCTCTCTACTCAGACTGACCTACTCATTCTGTCTGACTTTCCAAGAACTATAGGCAGCCCAAACTTCTGAGGGGCCTGGAGAAATCCGGTCCCGAAACTTCTCCAAGCCGCTGAGGGACAACTGGACTCTTGGAATTCTTCATAAGGTGAAGCAAACTCTTAGCAAGGACAACATATCTCTGTTTAAATATTGAAAGGTTATTAAATGGAAGAAAAATTAGGCTTATCTGAAAAGTGCCTGGTGGTAGAAATATGGCCAATGAAATAGGTGAGCTCCAGAAAGATATAGTTTGACTCAGCACAATTAAAGGCATTTACTCAATGAGAGAATAAACAGTGAGAACGTTCAAGTACAGTCAGGATGACCACTAGGTAGGTATCCCATAGAGACATGTAAGTAGTGAGACTAGACCAGTGCTTATTTTTATTTATTCTATTTGTTGCCGATGATCTACAGCATGCGTCATCAGGTTATACACACATAAGAAAGTGTGTAACATTTTTGTCTCAGTCATTATATATAAGAACATATATATGTTTCATGTATGTATAAGTAATGTACATGCATAGCTGAAGCACAAATTTCAAAAAGACAGTTAAACTTACTAGCTTCATGCACTATGTATTTCATTCTATTTTTATTGTATCCTCTGGTCGTTAAAAAATGGCTGGTTACAACCCATTAAACTGACTTCAAACTCACTAATGAGTCACAACTTGTGGTTTGAAAACCACTGGACTAGACAATTTTAATGACTCTTTTGATGCTGAGCAGAGGAAATCGTGACCCTTTGCTTCAATAAACTTTTACGTAACTAGTTGTTGCTGTGCTGTTGTTTTTGACACTTGTGTACACGAAAGGCTTCAGCATAACCACCCTGAAACGGTAGACAGTCCAGTACAGCTGCCATCACTATAATCATTCGGGGAATAATTGTTTTTTAACATGTCTCTAGAACCAGGTAGTAGAACCACATAAAAATATCTCAGTAGTTTAGACCACAAGGGCAATCATACATTCAATCCTTTGCTCATTTAGCCAATAAAATATCTATTTATTTCATTTCAAAAGCCTCCCATCCTGTTTGCGATGCCCGAAAGAGACAAATACTGTATATGCTTATTAGTCCTGCTTGCCATTCCTCCAAACATCCCAAGGTGTTTCCTCTTCCATTTTACAGGGCTAATGAGATAAGAACTGGAGGACCAAGGTAGTAAAAAGGGTGCCACGGTAGGGGATAAGGATGGTGATGTTGGCCGTGGGAGGTCAAGAATAGCCTTGGGTTGGGGAGGGATAAATTGGGAGATTAGGATTGACATATACACACTACTATACGTCAAATAGACAATGAATAAGGACCTACTGTATAGCACAGGGAACTCTACTCAATACTCTGTAATGACCTATATGAGAAAAGAATCTAAAAAAGAGTGGATATATGTATACGTATAACTGATTCACTTTGCTGTACGCCTGAAACTAGCACAGCATTGTAAATCAACTATACTCCGATTAAAAAAAAAAATAGCCTTGGGTGAAAGGTAACAAAGTAGATCCCAACAGACTCCCAAGACACTCAACAGGCACCTGTTTTCAAATGCATGAAGTGAAAAACTGACCCTCTTCTAGTTTACTACTTGTTGACACATGAATATGAGAGTCCCTAAAATGCTGGGGAAATTGCACAACTGCTATACAATCCAAACTTGTATCTCTGGAGATAAATTTACTTTTCTATTTCAGCACGTCAAATCTAAGTTTTCAGACAGCCTGGGAAGGACGGGAAAGCAGCATTTAATGCAGTCGCATGTGTTCCAGGCTCATGCAAAGACTAACACTCAGTAGGAATTTATGATGGATTTTATGACTCAGAAGCAGAAGAAAGAGATCATGGTCCCTGAACTTAGTTGGTTTTTGTTTAGAACATTAAGGAACTGGTCCAAGGCCACTGAACAAGAGTAACTAAATATTTACTGAACCCCTTAGAGGGTATTAACTTTCCTATAATTAGTCTTTTTTAAAAAAAACCCTGACATCAACTTAATATGTTGTCTTTTGTCTTTTTGTTTTTCAAGGTATAGTGTTCTACACGTGCTCTCAAATCTTGTCAAACATTATTTCTAGTTAATTTTGTTCTAAATTCTCAAGTGCATTAAATATTTCTACTAGTGATAAAAGTGAGTTCAACTGGCATGCCGGTAGAGCCACGGGGTCCGTAGTATCTCACATATTTTGTGGCCAGAATGGCACCACCGTGCCGTCACACAGATGGGGCTCAGGCAGGGAGGCAATTTTCTGAGGGACACAGCTGTTTTGGGTGGCCCGGCAGGGGTGAAAACAAACCAATGGCTGATCTCCTGGAAACTGGGGTAGTGGACCTTTTGTCTTCAACGTCTAGGACTCCTCTTCCCGTTTCTTTCCGGGTAACAAATGCTTTCTCTTGCATTCAAACTTACTCTGCAAGAGGATGGAGAATCAGTGCTCTACACTGATTCTGTGGTACTCTTTAGAGAGGGTATTTGCATTTGCACCTTATTTCCCTCCCAATGTCACGTAGACCCCCCTGGAGTCAATGAGTCCGTGACACACGGCCATCTCTCCTTCCTGCTCAGTTTCTCCTCGGCTGCTTGACTAGTACCCTTATAGGACTGTACACCTGACCCCTGGTAGCTCTCAGTAAATCACGAAGTAGATAATACTGAGTGTCCAGCATGCTGCTTACTTATTTTTGACTTTTAATACAAAGGTGCAAACTCCGTGGTGAGTTTCGCACGCTTGAACCACGGTGGGTCTCTCTCCAGTTCCCAGATCTCTCCAGCCTTTTGTTTGTCTAACCTTAAAGCACTTCAGGACACCGTGTTCCCAGACTTTCCTCTGGTCTAATCAGGTTCCGTGTCCCAGAGGGGACTGCAGCTCTTGGCTAGCTTGTCCCTTGGTTCCTCATCCAGGAAGAAGCAGGGAAGAAGGCCAGAGGCTGCACCCCCAGCAGCTGTGAGGTTACAGCTCACTGGCCCTTTGTGCTCCGCTCTGACTCCCAAACCCCTGGGGTCCCTCGCAGAGGCTGTGCGAAAAGGAATCTGGCTGTACTGGCATCCTCACCTTCCTTCCTCTTTGAACTCCTGGCAGGAAGTCACTGATACAAGATGACACTTAAAAAAAAAAAAAGAATCCCGGAATGCTGCCTAAATCTTGAATTTAGTTCAGTTGTCAGCTTGCCTAGAAGCCGGGAAAACCGTGAAAGACGTTAGATGCATCTATGTAACCGGATTTTGAGAATGGCCTTAGCATTGGACCCCTTACGCTAAAAGCAGATACATCATCGCGTTTTAGAGCTGAGAGGGGCTGCAAAGTCTTTTAGAAAAGAGAAGTAAGGCAGAGTACTGGCTCCCAGGCTCAATTCGCCCCTGTCTGAAAGTTTGCTCTTTCTCGGAGTCCTGCGTGTCTGTACTGGACCCAGGACTCAGCTTTGCAGAGACTCCCTGAACTGCAAGGGACCACAAGACATCTGACTGACAGCCTCCTGCCTCTGGTTCAGACCCCCCGTCATCATTTGAATTAGGAAATTGGAAGTTCTCCTAACTTTGTCCCTATATCCCTGGACATTGCTCTGTGTTAAATTATCACGATAGTGGTGGGAGAGGGGAAATTTGTTTCTTTTTTTAGAAAAATTCAGAGAAAAGTTAAAGTTTGAAAAATTACTGTCTTGAATTTAACACTAGATGATGACCTGGACTCACCAGGGTTCTGGCGGGCAGGGCTCTGGGCAGAGCAAAGAGGGAAGGGAAGTCATATTTCAGGCGTTCCTCCCGTTCCAGGCACCTTTCATACACTTTACAAATCGTCACCAGAGTCCTGTAAGAGCGGGTGAAGTGGAAAGTGAGGTTTATTTAATAAGTGAAGGCACAGGGTCTTGTTTCTTGTTTGTATCTATCTGAATCCAAAACCACAGAGAACCTTTCCACCAAACGACTGCATCCACCATGTTGCCTTCGTCCTGGCTTCTGTCTCTTCCCCCACTTTTCTCCTAAACGCACATTCATGGTGTGCTTGACCCACAGTATCTATATATTTACATCTATATCTATATTCATCTATCTAACATCCATCTCTCTGTCATCTATCACCTATCAGTAAATACAAAATCTAAAATCATCCTCCCAGCCACTCATTGAACCCTTGAGGATTAAGCCTTCGGGAAGCAAAGTATCACACAGAACATTGGGCAGCTGAGATGGAAGGGTTGTCCCAGGTCCGTGTGACTCTAGGTCTCTGCTTTTTCACAATCCCCCTGCATTTGTTCTGACATTTGAAAGAGCAGCTTACGCGTGTCAATAATTTGGCAGCCACGTTAGAGCCAAGAGAGAAGAGAGGGAAGGGCTCTGTGTTGGAGAAGACGTACGAATGGAGTAAAGAAGAAGGAGAGCCGTGCCTCAGATGGAACTGCAACGGTGACAGTATCCACCCCAGGCTGTCCTTCCCTCCACCTGTTTCCCCTCTCCCACCTTATGTCCAATTCAGTGACTTCCGGTGGACCGGCTTCTCAGAGTGAATCTCATTAACTCCACTGGACCACCAGCTTCCATGCCACCATCATTTTTCTCCTGGATTACCACAAAAGTGTCTTTACTATTCTCATGCATAACATCTAGAATGTTTCCTTGAAAGCATAGATCTCATCTTAATTTTTCTGTGGATAAAACACTTCAGTAGCTTCACATTGAATAGACTAAAACCTGAACTCCTCATGTGAGTTACAAAGCTCCCTCTGATATGGTTCCCGCTCACATATATGGTCTTAGGTTCTCTCCCTGTCTCTGTCTCTCTGTCTGTCTCAGGAGTGACCCAGCTCTAGGACTTTATACTGCCCTTTGCCTAAAACCATTTCTTCCTCCCAGATTGGCAGGTGCCTTCCTTCTTCTCGTCAGTCAGATTCTATTTCTAACGTGCTCTTCCACAGGGGCCCTCGCTTAGCATTTATTGTGGATTGAATTGTGTCTCCCATAAAGACATGTTAAAATCCTAACCCCCAGTGCCTGTGAATGTGACCTGTGATTTCAAAATAGAATCATTACAAATATAATCAAGTTAAGATGAAGTTATACTGGATTTGACTGGGCCCTAATCCATGGATGGTATCCTTATAAGAAAGGGAAAAATTTGGACACAGACACACAGGGAAGAAGGCCATGGGGAGGCTAAGGCAGAGATTGGAGTGACGCGTCTAATGAGCCAAAGAATGCCAGGATTGCTTGCACCTACCAGAAGCTAGAAGGCAAGGAAACACAGCTCCCCTAGAGTTTGCAGATAGGGTGGCCTCCCCAACACCTTGATTTCAGACTTCTATCCCCCAGAACCATGGAAGAATAAATTTCTGTTGTTTTATATAACTCATTTTGTGATCATTTGTACAGCAATCCTGGAAATTAATACAGAAATCAATCAAAAGTTTGCCCCGGGCTTCCCTGGTGGCGCAGTGGTTGAGAGTCCGCCTGCTGATGCAGGGGACATGGGTTCGTGCCCTGGTCTGGGAAGATCCCACATGCCGCAGAGCGGCTGGGCCCGTGAGCCATGACCGCTGAGCCTGCGCGTCCGGAGCCTGTGCTCCGCAACGGGAGAGGCCACAACAGTGAGAGGCCCGTGTATCACAAAAAAAAAAAAAAAAAAGTTTGCCCCAACTAACTCTCTAGCTCATAGCCCATCACTCTCTAAAATTACCATTATTTTATTATATATGTAACTAATAGATACATTTACAATATTTATACCCATCTATTAACGTTTCTGATATTTATATCTATATGTATGTGTGATATATGGATATTTGAAAGCACAAAATGTATCCATGTGGTTCACTGAACACCTAGAGGATCGTCTGTGTGTAATAGGGCTGTAGCAATACCTGTTGAATGAACAGGTAAACTTTGCGAGTGCAGTCATAGGGCTATGCTCAGATAATCTCTGAACAAAAGCCTTTATTATAAAGCTCTTTCTTCACTGAAGGCCAGGTTATCTCAAATGCAGAATATTTTTCCAATGCTTCATTTAATAAATCTAATTCTTTGAACACTGAACTCAAATTCTGTTCCACTTATTCAAACTCCCAGAGAGATAGAGTGTTATAAAGATATGATTTTGTATCAGTTAAGAGATATGTAATACGTATCAATGTGATTCCTACAGCAAAGGTCTGAATTTGAAACAATAAAAATAATTAATAAAAAATTGAAAAAACAAATTGAATTAAATATATCAAATGTATCAGGTGAGAAAATACAATTAATTTACTTTTAGCTGTCCCCAGCGCTTAAGAACTGAAACAGGAGAGGCCCAAACACCTATGAGTTTTTCCATCACTTGGCAAAAATAAGTTCATTTTTGAATGAGTTTAGGTTTGGCTATGTTGAGTATGGCGGTTCATGCTCTAATTCATCTTGTGATCTGCTTAATTTTGTTCTGACATCACTTTCTGTTTCCTAAGTATAAAGCCTTGCAGATGTGTCGAGTATCATAGATGAGTCCTAATGTAGAAAAATCAAGTTTGTTCCAGTGGGCAAAGTCCAGGCTTCAAGACCCAGAACCCTCTGATTTCAATCGCAATGGACCACATAATCACAGGTAAAGAACCCTGTTTTCTGAGCATGACATATTGTTTTTCATGGCATTTGTTTTCTTTTAAAGATCATCATCAAAGTAATGGAAGTTTGTAACAATGATATAGAAAATACAAAAAAATAGAATACCAAAAATATAAATCAGTCCCAGTCTTACCAGCCTCAGGTAAAAACTATTAATATGTTAGTTTATTTTCCTCCAGTTGGTTTTGTGTGTACATATTTATACAAAAATATATGCACAGAAATACGGCTGTGTTTCTCACAAAATTAAGGACACATGGTATACAATATACAGCTTTTGTATCCTGCTTTCTTTGAGGTCTATATAAATATTGATTTCTTTAATTCACATTCTATGTGAATTTTTTGTGTTTGTGAATATGACTTAAAAATTTGCCCAACATTTAATGACATAAATATGCTATAAATTAACGAGCAGTTTATTGTTGAAAATTTAACCTATTGCTAATTTATAAATGATGCTTCTGTAAAGATTGCTGTCCATAAACCTTTGTGTCCATGTCTTTGGAACTTGGTCTTTCCCTGAGTTTTTCACACCACAGCAACTCCTTTCCAAGAGAAAGTATTCCAAATGCTCTAAGAGATTCAGACAGAAACTGCAAGGCTGCTTGTGAGTTAAAATGTCATTTCTCCCACGTTCTCCCGGCTAAGTGAGTCACTAAGATGAGCACAGATTCAAGGGAAGGAGAATTCAAGAAAATGAGAAGCTGAAATAAAGTTGTGTGTCTGTTTTTAAGCAGGATTTTGGAAAAATATAAAGAAGTCAGGTCCTGCTGGATTTGAAACTAAAACTTTCTTATTCCTAGCTTCTCTCCACCTTTCAATGGAGGAGTGGCAAGGTCACATTCCAGAAGACTGAATGGGATGAGAGAGTCTGTCCTGGCTCTTCTAGGTAACAGTCACATGCAAAATACACTTAGACTTCTTCCAAGACCTCTAAAATTTGATCCACTTACAGTATCATCACGAAGTCCAGGGTCTCTCCATCCAAATGAAGTACAGGTACAGAGGAGTTTCTTGGACAGTAACTCAAGAACATCCCCTCTCAATCTGTAAACCTATAAATATGTTAGCTAGCCTCCCCACCGCCAGTGTATGCACTCAACCTACAACGGTGATACAGGGATAGAATTGTGATGGGTTGAATCCTGTCTCCTGTAAATTCTCATGTTGATGTTCTAACCACCAGTGCCTCAGAATGGGTCCCTATTTGGAAACAGGGCCATTGCATATAAAATTAGTTCAGGTGACGTCATACTGGAGGAGGATGGACCCTTAATCTAATATAACTGGAATTTCTTTTTTAAAAAAGGGGAAATTTGGACACAGGCATGCAGAGAGGGAAGGTAATATGAAGAACATATAGAGAGAGGACTTCCCTGGTGGCGCAGTGGTTGAGAGTCCGCCTGCCGATGCAGGGGATGCGGGTTCGTGCCCCGGTCCAGGAAGATCCCACATGCCGCGGAGCGGCTGGGCCGGTGAGCCATGGCCGCTGAGCCTGCGCGTCCAGAGCCTGTGCTCTGCAGTGGGAGAGGCCACAACAGTGAGAGGCCCCTGTACTGCAAAAAAAAAAACATAGAGAGAAGACAGCCATCTATAAGCCAAGGAGATTGCCCTGCAACAAACCCTTCTCCCAATTCTCAGAAGAAACCAACACTGCTGTCATCTTGATCCTGGACTTCTAGCTTCCAGCACCACGAGACAATAAATTTCTATTGTTTAAGCCACCCATTGTGTGGTACTTTGTTATGACATGCCAGCAAACTAATGCAAGAATGACTGAAATAGACATTCTCATTTAATAAGAACAGAAAGGTGAGGCCTACAGCATACAGTGGTCCATAGCAATACTGAAACTGATCCGGACACACAGCACCAGTTTCTTAATTAGATTCTCCTTGGGTATGATTTTTTTTTTTTTTTTTTTTTTTTTGGCCATCTTAGCTCTGCTCTTAGGACTATGAGCTCCTCACTCTGGAACACCCTTCCTTTGCCATAAGATGTGACTCATTTTTTCCACTTTAGTAGCTTTCTCATCCTGCTTCCTGAAGCCCTGTCTCTATTGCTTCTAATCCAAGTATACAATGCTTCGGGTAGTGTAATTATATTACAGCGTTTTCTAGATTTTCTATAAATCTTATTAGGGTTTATTGCATTAGACAAAATCCATGCCCACAATTCCCCAGCTTGGACTGAGAGCCTGGATTCTGTGAGCTAACACCCTTCTGTTGGTTGAAACCCTTTTGGTCTAGTTGAGAGAGTTTACAAGACATATCCTTAAATCATTTTGAAGTTTAACAAAGGGTCTTACAGACACACTCCTGGATTTGTTCTTTATGGCTATTTCTTACTTTGAGAGTCTTTTGCTATCTAGAGAAGGTAGAAATCAGAACTGGTTTTATTTTCAAATCCAGCAAGGCCTGACTCTTTTATATTGTTTCAAAATTCTGCTTACAAACAGACCTACTACTTTATTTTAGCTTATCTCTCTATTGATACCTTATCATATGTGACTAAAAGAAATTAATTGGCACTTTCAAAGTTCTGCTTAGAAATTCCCTTAGCCAACCTCTCTACTTCATTAGGTATACTTTCTATTTTCCATGTTAGTATAGACCATAGTGCTGTCAAAATTTCTGCCATTACATAACACAATTTTTTTTTCCTTAGCAGCCAATAACAATTTTCTCACTGTCTTTAAGGCTTACAGTCATCAACATCCTAGATTTTGCCCACCATATAGTCTGGAAGAGAATACCACACGTTTTAGGCTTCCATTTTGACAGTACCCCAATTCTAGGCACCAAACAGTTAACAGGTAAAGTTGATCAGGCGAAACAGAACTAAAAATGATATGGACTAAGGGATTTATTATGGGAATTAGACCTTATTTATTTATGGAAGCACGTGAAGAAGTCTACAGAAGACTTTTCTCTGACTCTAGTGGTGGGAATAATGTCCCTGTGGGTCAGTAAGACCCACAGTCAGGAAATAAAACCGGAAGTGAACTTGGGAAGGGTGAGGGCACACTGGAACCTGTAGGGACAAATCCAGAACGATAAACTCCAACCCACCTCTCTTACCACTTCTGACTTTTATGACACCAGTGACCTGTGACTAAAACTATTGTCCTTTGCCACAGAACTACACACACACACTCAAATTAGGACTTGAAGCTGAAACAAGATCCAGCAGAAACCAGAGGAGCTGGAGGAGATGCAGACCCAGCTGCTGCGCCAGCACACAAGGTAAGTCCTCAGACAGAGGTGAGGTGTGTGAGACGCCATCATCTGGCACGCCACACCTTTGGAGTGTAAGGGCCACTGTGTCCCTTCCACCTTCCATTAAAACAGCGCTTGAAAGGAAGGTGATTGTGCCCTGTCCATATAGCTGAAGGCAGTAGGCGGACACACATGGATTTAAATCTGGTTCCTGTAATGATTCACACGATGCACATTTTTTTTTTAATTGAAGCATAAGTTGAGATACAGTGTTGCGCTAATTTCTGTTGTACAGCAGAGTGACTCAGTTATACACATGTATACATTCTTTTTTTATATTCTTTTCCACTATGGTTTATCCCAGGCGATTGGATATAGTTCTCTGTGCTGTACAGTAGGACCTTGTTGTTTATCCATTCTGTATATAATAGTTTGCATCTACTAACCCCAAACTCCCAGTCTGTCCCTCTCCACCCCCCCTTGGCAACCACAAGTCTGTTCTCTATGTCTGTGAGTCTGTTTCTGTTTTATAGATAAATTCATTCACACAATGCACTTTTTATTAGGACATCGAACTCCAAGAGGAAGTAGGATCTCCTAATACAATGTTTTCTCTCCATTAATAAGATAATGAAGGATTTGTTTTTATGTATTTTCAACTTTTGCTTTAGTTGCGGGAAGCTCAGAGTTACATTGTGGTGTTACATTGCGGTGTTCAGTTTTTGTAAGACAATTGTAATTGTCTTTGCTCAGTGTTTTCTTCATAACTGCTTCCCTTCATTATTGCTTTTTTAAAAAAAATTTAATCATTATTTTAATTATTTAATATTTAATTTTGTAGGCCATCTCAATTAACTTCTGAAAGTAGGTTGAGTGTACATATAATGTATTATTGTGGTAGCTGTACAGCTACTGCCAAGCTTTTTTTTTCTTTTCTCTCTCTCTCTCTCTTTCTGTTTTCTGTCTGTGTGCACATCTCACTTTTTAGAATTGAGAAGGAGATCTTGGGTTAAATTCAGGTTCTGTTATATGATTTTTCAAGGGGATACGGTCTAAGGGCTCATTTTCATTCAACAGGATTTCATATACACTGAGGAAAATAGTAGAAAATCCTAGAAGAAGCATGAGATGCCCTGAGAGGGCATCTCATCTCAGGGACATCATAAGCCAGAGGCTTTGGATTTGTCAACTAGTCTTCAGCTTTTCTTTATCTTATACAAAGGTAAGTTAATCACATTATGCAAAAACCAGGAAGAAAGAATATGATAAATGTTACATTCTCTTTGAGACTTAAAAGTCTGATACTTCCCATAAATTCCATGTCATCTCTGGGGTTCCTGACAGTGCAGGACATGACAAGATAAATTGCTAGTGACTTTAAGTAAATTATAGAGTTTCACTAATCTTAAAAATCAAAGCTGAAACTTGTGACATTTTAAAAGTGTTCACAAGGCCACATGAAAGAGCTCCCAATCAAAGCTGAAGAAACGGGCAGTTGTGAACCTACACCCAGGTCTTGCTTCATATTCTTTTGAAAAGATCTCCTTGCCTAGAATGATATTGTACCTGCCACAGAAATGGGAGGCTGAGGACACATACACACACAGAGACACAGATGCAAACACACACACCCTCTCTTTTGTCATTTTGCACACATTTCTGTTTATAGGCATCTAGCTTTATCTAGCCAAGACTCAATAATGTCAAGGGGGTGGGGAATAAGCACACACCACTCCTCCGCCCCCCTTTGTCTTAGTATTTCCCAATCTCTCTTAGTTACTGCTCCACTGGATCCTGAGTTCCCTGAGGACTTCATCTGAATCTTAGCCATCAGTTCATCTCCCACAAAGATTTACATATTCCACCACAGATACTAGATACATGTTCATTAAATGAATGAATGATGTTGAATAGAAATTGTCTTAAGCATGCAAGACAATTGTGTGTGTTTCTGTGAGTGCTGCGTGTGTGACTGTGTGTGTGTGCGTGTGTGTTAGAGAGAAAGAGAGGGAGGAGAAAATTTAGCACAGTTTCTGCTTCGGGCGATACCACCAGCTAGAACCACGGGGCATCCTTGGACGCTGCAGTGCATCTATGCATGCTTTTAGGAAATGAGTTGGTTTTTCTCTGAAAATCAGCTCCATGTAGATAAAGGCTGGAAAACTGACGCAATTAAATACAGACTCTAAGACTCAATCGTAGAGTACAAAATTACATACTCCCATTTATTTTTCTTATTATTCATAAAAGAGAGATTGGAAAATCTCTTTCTGTTGTTTTTTTTTTTTTTCCTCATCCCTCTATAGCAGAGAATAGTGGCTCTGGGTTCAACAACATAGGCAGTTAGACCATGGAGGCAGGATATCAAGAATAATAAAGGCTTAAATACTCTGGTTGGACTGCCCAGAGAAAGGGCTGATTGGAACAGAATACGATTGATTCTCATTATTCACAGCAGTTATGGTCTATGAAGTCTCCGTGGACACCGAATGAGTCAATACTGAACCACCGCTTCTAGGGGAAATATCCTGTTAGGTTCCTGAAAGCCTCTGGTCACATTTTCATCAATCAATCAACGTATACCTGATTTTATGGTGCATTTCTGCTTAAAGGCATTTAATATGCATTGTTGATTAATTAACCTTGAACTCACAGCCAACAGCCCTCTAACTCATGTGCCAAAGAAGGTTATTTAGCGTATGTTTTCTCCCTAATGGAGATCGCACTGGACAGCACAGCACTACATCTGGGGACTATTTTAAAACAGCAAAATCACCAATAAAAAGCACAAACACGTGGCACTAAAGGGACCACAAAAAAAAAGACACCTGTTTACTGTATGAGCTTTGCAACAAAAAGGCACAGTATCTCCTCGGTCGACCTCAGCTGGGCACGTGTGTATTGGGCTATGCACCTTTTTTTTTTGCCACTTTCACATCTGCAAATGACTGTGAAAATGCCATGCATATTGATTTGGGGTTACAGATACATTTTAGTGAGTCTGTGAACTTAACAATACAGAACCCGTGAACAAGGAGGATTAACTCTATATACATTAGGGGGCAAACTGAGGTGACTGAAGTTGAATCCAGTTCAGGGCTCCACATTTATAATCATGATTATTCTGCATCAGCCTGGGTTCAGGAGGAAGCAGAAACAGATGGTTCCTAGGACATGTTACCTAGTAAATGTGTTTTCCTATTAAATGTGAGAGGGGTGAGAAGCTTAACCCCTTGACGTAGCAATGGGAATTCTGGAAAAGAAAAAAAAAAAAACCTAAACCGTTTAAACCCAACGGCATAAATGGAGAATATAAAATGCTGAGTTGGCAAGTGAAAAGAGCAATTAAGTCCCTTAAGGGAAGTTGTGCCCCCTGCTATTTCTGTGATGTTTGAGGTATCCCTGGGCTGGTGTGAAGTACTAGACACCATCTCTGAAGGAGAAGTAAGGATCCTCTAATTGGGCAAAACTACAAGGAATCTGGATCTTCCTTTTGGATAAGGCCAAAAAAAAAAAAAATCCAAAGAAATAGAACTGTCTCTAGATTAACCTCTTAAAGAGTCCTAGTAAGTCTCAGCGCAGAACCTTATTTGAAAGAGCTCATCAGAGCTTGGCCAAACGGTCTGTAAACAAACATTGCTAAAATCCTAAACAAATGCAACAGAAAGCAATGAACATAAGACAACCTAGAAACGCCCTGTAATGCAGGTATTTTTACACCCATTAGATACTAAATATTGATATTTTGTTGTTTTGAGGGTTGTTAAAGGTGTTGTAGAAATGAAGAAGTATTGCAAACGTTAAGAATAGGACACACAAAGTAGTACGTGGTGTTTAATCCACGGCAGTTACTCGTATTTTCACCCTAGCTGTGAACTAAGCATTAATACATGGGGAGACAGAGGGTCTCTCGAGGCTACTTTGCTTGGCAGACTTCTGACCATGAACAGCCATTGCAGTGGGCTTCTCTGCTGTAGTGGAGACTGTTACCTGCACAATAACTGTTCTTCCTCTTTTCCTTTCTAACAGAGCCTGGATAAAATACTACACTCCAAGCTTTGCCAGCAGTAGAACGTGCCCCCATGACTGAGTTCTGGGGAGTGGGGCTCCCCAGAAAGCTCTTTAAAGGGAACCAGCACAGTTGCCATACTGTTTTCCTTCCCCCTTCCCCTACACGATGGCTCTTGTGGACGTTTTGAAAATGTGAGGACAAGGGTTACACCCTAAGGACGGAGAAGCACGGAGGTCAGAGGAGACTGCCTCCCAGTTGGAACTGAGAAGCTCCCATACCAACTCTGGACTGTCTACTTCCAACGGGAAAAATAAATAACCCCTAAGTTGTTTAAGCCAGTGAGTTTGGAGTTTCTGTTACGAGCAGTCAAATGCAATTCCTAACTGATAGACCCAGGGACAGTCTAGTGGGTCCCGGTGTGGAATATACTCAAGGCTTTAGAGCTTTTCTAAGAAATGAAAGTGACAGTTTACAGCACAGAATGTGGGCCTTTACCCTGCTCTGGTGTGCGGATTTATGTGATCATTTTGGGGGTCGTAATGGATAATGGCATTGAATCAATAAAAGTATGAGTTTAAGAAACAATGTTCTTTTTTTCATATCCTGGGTTTAAAATAGAGCAATCCTTGCTGGACACTGGGCACACATTTTTTTTTTCAGGAGGTGAGTTTCTAGGTTTTAGGGTCATACCTTTGACTCTGGGTAATCCCATCTAAAGTGGCCTTTGTAAATAGATATTAAGCTTCACTTAAACTGAGTTAAAACGTTTTGCTTCTTTGTCTTCATTTTGGTTGACAGCAGACCTCATCCCCATTCCTGGAAAGAATGTTGCCAATTTCCTGTTTAACAAACGATGGTGAAGAGAGGCAGTGGGTGAGGCGTCAGACGTCCTACCTATGAAAATAGGGCACAAGCTTTGCTAAAAAAGGATAAAGATGAAAGGTCTCTAAGTGGCGGTGTCTCCATCCGTTGTTTAGGGCAGGCGACGCTGACTCACTGTCCTGATGGCCAGGGGAAATCCTGTATTTCCCTCTCTGGGGCTTTCAGTTTAATCTTGCTTAAGAGAGGCAGGCATTTCATTGTTCTTCTGGAGCCTTGGTGTCACTCTTCCAGACTTGCTTGTGCCAAGTTTCAGGTGGCCTCTGTAAATCATGTCATTGGAAATTGGGGACATAACTTTTTCTACTTCTATTGTTTGGACACCGGGTAGCATTGTGTTCCTAGGCACACGTACATCTGTCTACTGACCTGGGACATTTCAGATGGTCTTCATGGGAACCTCCTCCCGTGTTCACCTGTCATTCTCAAGTAGATCTGACCCTAGTCTTTTCATCATTTTAAGAAAACTTTATGTCTATTGTCAATTATTTATTTCATCATATAAAGGAAGCACTCTATAAATTGTCAGTCTTTTGCAATATCATGCACACAATGCTATTCTCATTAATTTATTGGAAAGAAACCAAAAAAGTTTCAGACATGATGTGTGCCTTAAATGGATGAAAAGAGTAAGACAACCAACTTGAGAATCAGATGGCTTGGCACTTAACCTAATTCCTCAGTCATACAACTGCAACTGAAAACCGTGAAGGATTCAGTGTGAAGCTGCGTGGATCATGGTCAGGGAAGAATTCACCAAGAAGGTGATGAGTGATTTGAGGGGTTAAAGTTTATGTAGGTTCTAAAGTAGTTGGGAAAACAAAAAACAATTCCAGCAAGAAACAGGGTATGCAAAAGCTTGGAATCAAAACTGAACACATGCTGGTAGAAAACAGTAAATAAAAACCCTGCCAAAAAGGAGAATTTGCAAAAGAGAACTAGTAACGTTTTAAATCCTTTGGGTGAGGCTACGTTATGGAAAGTGTTGGGCTCAATCTACTAGGAAACAGAGAAACTTTAGTGATGCTCAGAGACAAGGTGAAACAATGTTTAAGAAGAGAAATTTAGCAAGTGTTCATTATTAATATCATGCTTACAAAGCAAATGAATCGTCAAATTAAAATAAAGTAGAGATGTTTGAAATTACTTAAAAGGATAAGCAATTTACTTACATTAAAGAATTTATTTTTGGACGATTAAGCTGCTCTGTCCACATTACAGAATGATGAAACTGGTTGGTTAAAAAAATAAATTGTTTATTGTAATACTCTGACATTTCTGGTGAAGAATTTCCTCTTGGCTATCCACTATAGTTCACTCCCTGTCATCTCCAAAAAAAAATGCACCCTGGCAAAAACAGTCTGATGCAGGTCACACAATTTAATTTTTTAAAAAAAAGTTCTGTAATTTAAACTTAAACTTGGTAACTTCCACTAGTTCTTCTGAATTAGTGAGTCAGTGTAAGCAAACTCTGGTTTATGCTCTAGATTGTAGCTCGTTGACAAAGCTTTATGTACAGGGACGTCATTTAAAGGTCCATATAATAAACTGAGCTTGTTGCTATGTCCACTGCATAATCTGCTTTCCAGTCCAGCTGCTTCACACAACAATTTGCACTTGGCGGTCATTTTTGTCCCAAGTTCAGTTATTTGATAACTTTTAATTCATTGTATTTAAGTTGCTGTTTCACTCTCTCTTCCCAGTTTATTTTTTATATTGCTATTCCTTTCATCTAATTATTTTATTATTATTTTTATTGACATATAGTTGATTTACAATGTTGTGTGAGTTTCTGCTGTACAGCAAACTTTCTTTCTTTTCTTTCTTTCTGGCTGTGTTGGGTCTTCACTGCTGCACGCGGGCTTTCTCTAGTTGCGGTGAGCGAGGGCTACTCTTTGTTGTGGTGCACGGGCTTCTCATTGCGGTGGCTTCTCTTTGTTGCAGAGCATGGGCTCTAGGGCATGGGGGCTTCAATAGTTGTGGTGCATAGGCTCAGTAGCTGTGGCTCATGGCCTCTAGATCACAGGCTCAGTAGTTGTGGCACACGGGCTTAGTTGCTCTGTGGCATGTGGGATCTTCCAGGACCAGGGCTCGAACCTGTGTCCCCTGCATTGGCAGGCGGATTCTTAACCACTGTGCCACCAGGGAAGTCCCAATACATATGTATACATTCTTTTTTGTATTCTTTTCCATTATGGCTTATCACAGGACATTGAATATAGTTCCCTGGGCTGTTTCTACCCAGTTTATTTTTGTTTACTATAATATTGCTTATTTCTTCAGGTTCAATGAGCTATTCTTTAAATCCTGTAAAATCAATGGAGTTAATCTTTCTTATTTGGTATCTTGGTTATTTCCCACAGTGCTACTCCTGAGTGAAATCTCTCTGTCATTTTGAGAACAATTTAATATTACAAAATCTTCCAATATCTATCTTGTGACTGCTACTCACGGCTGTCAGAATTCCTGGCACACAAAGCAATGGCCAGTAGGTTCAAGTACAATAATTTTCAATTATATTCCTTATTACTATACCAAATACCTTTACTCAAGGACTTAAAATGTAAAACCCAGTCATCTGAGGAATAACCTGGTCAAATCTTTGGATATACCTTCTCTCAACTGGGAAAAGAAATGGTGATTTCATTCTTAATTTAGAGAATGTTTTGGCTATATGTGACCTTTTAGTTTTGAAATTTTTCAATTTGCATGTTGTCTTTATCATTTGCGTACAATTTGTATATTGCAGAGTCTTGTTCTCACATCAAAGTCAGTTTTAATATGAAAAGGTTTCGGCATCATTAAATGTCTCACTGACATGGTTTGAACTGCCAATGTTAAGACAGAGAAGGTCTCAGCTCAGTAAAAATGGTCTGGGAAACACAGACAAGAATGACCTCTTCACTGATGCAAAAAAATACAGCTTCTTTCAAGCCTTTCAATATCCCTTTTTATCCCCTTGAATTAGAAGAGCAATGTCTCTGTTGTCATTCACCCTGTGTTCTGATTGGTTCACCCATCAGGAAAATCCAGGAAGTTTCAGTGTCCAAAGTTTTATTGGGTTTCATCTGGAAATCAAGCAGGACCCTGAGGGGCCTCCCCGGGTACAAAAGTCCCTTTATGTCCCCCACTTCTTGTTTATAGAATAAAAGGCTTTAGCCTCCTGGGCCTTCCCCAAGTTCCAAAGAGCAGACTCCAGCAGTTAGAGAGTAGGACAGCAGAGCCACAGGACTCATAGTTCCCCCTGAAGGGTTATGAATAACAATCTGAGACATATCTCTGAGTTGTTCAGTAGAAACTAATCCCCTCCCCCAGGTGGACTACATGAGGGCCACAAGCATGGAGACCCTAGAATGGTTGGGACCAGAAGTTTGAGATTCCTGAAACATCACCTTGTTACCTCACCACCAACCAATGAGAAGAAGGTCCACAAGCTGATCGCCCATCCTACAACCCTCTCCCCTAACACTGTCTTTAAAACCCTTGCCTGAAAGCTGTCAGGGAGTTCGGGTCTTTTGAGCACGTGCAACCCCTTCTCCTTGTTTGGTGGCTTGCAAATAAGCCCTGACTTTGCTGCAAACACCTGCTGTCGGAGTTTGGCTCTCTGACTTCTTTCGCACAAGCTCTTGCTCTGCAGCAATTACATAGAGACAGTTGACTGAATCACTGGCCATATGGTTCATGACTCATAATCCAAGGTTGATCTTTCCAGCATGACCAGCCCTCATGCTGGTTAGATCATGAAACTAACCAGGGTCCTCCCACGAGTCACCCATGTCTGATCCCAGGGTTTCTACCAAGAGTAACAAACACACTCTTATCACTTAAAAACTTCCAAGGATTTGGAATCTCCCTCCCAGGAACCAGGGACAAAGACCAGTCAGATTCTTTGTTATACAACAAGGTTCAATAAATGTAACTACTTTTATTAATGTTGTTATTCCCTGAGTATCATAATAACTTTGTGAGGTAGGGACAGCTTTTCATATAAACTTTCACACTCTGATTTTTAAAGATGAGAAAAGAGTAGAGATGGGAGGGCGTGTTCTACTCAAGACAAAATTTTAAGACCCTTTGGGAATCCAAACACTTTAAAAACATAAAGAGAATGCTAGGCACTTTACACATTTTCAGTTTTCAGATTTGTAAGCAAAAGCGTAAACATGTATCATCTTTCTATAAATTAAGTCAAATAAAAAATGTGTAGTTGAATTCTGGGCTAATTATGTATAACAACTATTAAAAAATAACTTCCATGGGAAAGCTGAATAACTCATTTTTGGAATTAAAAATAGACACAAAAGTAAGCCAGATCCTGCAAATACAAGATACAGATGTTTTCCATATGCTGTTGACAACTATTATCGCTGTTGGCAACCAAGGAGAGTGAACTTCTGTCAAAATGCCTTGGATTTCGCTGTATCACTATAGGTTTGATTTACCTCGTATTACTGCCAGAGAAACAATAACAGACTTACAAAGATTACATTAGCATTTTTATACCTTTGTAACCTTGGGCGAGATCACGGCTTTGCATCCTATTAAGGAAAAATAAAGATACTTTAAAAGCGTTCTGCTACAATTATAAGATGTAAGGCGTCTCCTGGTTCACTTACTTACACCAGCTGGATCCTGACTCAGCACATGAGCCATACTAGAAACGGTATTTGCTTCATCACAGGAGGACGCAAAGAGAGGGTCGCTTTAACAGGCTTTTGAGAAGAGATCTGGCCTCCTTCCTTCAGATCGTTAGACAATTCAACAACATTTTACATTTGAGACAATTGAGGCCAAAAGCTAGGTAATTTGATCACTGCTCTACGGTAGATCTTGTTTAAATCAGAATGCTACAAAAACGACTTAGTTAGGTCCTGTATAGCACAGGAAACTATACTCAATTTCTTGTAATAACCTATAATGGAAAAGAATCAGATGAATCGCTTTGATGTACACCTGAAACTAACACAACACTGTAAATCAACTATGTTAATACCTCAATACAAAATTTTTAAAAATCAACTTAAGCCCCAAAGTCCATGAGTTTAAAACATTTCTCAGCAATCCCTCCACTTTACATGAAAGCGTAAGTGATAAAAACTGTTAAGAGACTATTTATTAGGAAGCCATGATTTCTCCGAAAGGAAATCATTGTTTTACACATTTTGAGTTTCCTATTTTGCATCAGATTTAAGTAGACACTTGGCTTGTCAGGTTGCTTGTGTTTGATTAGCATGATTTATTTAGATGATTATCTCCAAGTTTTAAGAGAAACTGGTCCTTCTGTGGTGTTGGAAACTCTTTGTTAATATAATGCTTCAGAATCATAAATCATCAAAGGGGACTGTTTGGTTACTATGGAACTCCAGGAGAAATTATTTTCTTCTGGTTTTTTTTTCTGCAAGAGAAGACTGTAGAGAGAGGTTGGATCTAAGGACAGAGACAGATGCAAAGAGCACAAAAGCACCAGAATGTTTCCACTTCTGGGTAAAGGGGAAGATAAGGTGAAGTCCAACCATAGCAATGTAATTGGTCATCTCTGTGGTATAGAGTCCCTAAAAACCCCCTCTTTGGTAAGATCTGGTTTCTGCAGAATTCTTCACTAACACTAACTCATTATTTTACCATGAACTCTCTGTTATTTAATCTTCAGACTAGGATTGTGAGGTAGAAAGATTCATCCTTTATTTCAGATATTCTTAGGAGTGTGGAAAAGTGGTGTATGTTAGCTGGCACTCTTCTAGGAAACAATTTAACCAGAAAAAAGAATTGGGAAAGATTTCCCAGACTGTGGTACTTCACTTTGTAAAACATCCTTATTTGCCACCTCAAATCAATTTTGGGGCCAGGAGTGTTTTTAATAAGTAATTATTATCTTCTAAATAAAAAGAGTCTTTAGTCACTAACAGGAAATTTTATAGTTCAATGAATGCAAACTCAAAACTATTGCCAACTTGTAAAATAACCTTAAGATATCTAACTTGAGAATATTTACCATATCTTCATCTCCCTGGCTTTCAAAAGCAAAGAAAATTTGGAATTCTTCTCAGTTCTCAGAACAATGTAGAATGCTTATAAAAAACCCAAGGTGGATGAAGTTTTGTCTTCTATTTAGTTTCTAAACAGAAAGTTCCCCCTACATATGTGTATAAAGACCTCTTGAGATTGGCCTACAATGGAGAATAGTTTCAAGGATAAAAACAGAAATGTGTTTATTATACTCATTTCCTACTGAGAATATAAATGAGTAGAGACCTTATTATTAAATCCCTTCGAATTGGATTCTTTTCTCCAACAACTCACATTTACTACTGTTAGTTCCAGTTTAAAGTCCATATGAATCAGATGTGAGGAAGGAAATGCTCTATTCATATGAAATTTCGCCAGTGATTTATACACGGATGCTTCGGGCAAAAAGTAAGATGAAAGTACTTTATTCCCCATTTAGAATTCTTTTCCACAATTCATAAGTAAAATTCCTTCTCACTGTGGTTATTGAGTTTAAAGCCACTTAAAACCCTGAAAAAGATCATGGAACGGGTGTTCTCTACTTGGACTCAGTCCCATCCGACCATAGAAAATGCTTAGGCAGAAGGTCTGGAGTCTCAGAGGCAGAAGGAGATGTAAGAAATTAGCTAAGATGACTAGACCAAAGACCCAGTAGATAGTCTTACTTGATTTCTGTGGTGGGGTAGTGGGTTAAAAGATGGGAACAATTGGACAGGTTGGATTTTGGAGAGCCTTGAAAACTAGACTGAAAATTTATTGTTTTTCACTTACCAATGGTAAGTCATTTTATGTACTTGAGGAATGAAATAATCCAATACATGCAGTATTTCAAGAGAATTAGCTTGATAATGGTGTACTGGTTGAATTGTGTACAGAGAGGACAAATTTTGGATTCACCAGAATTGCAACCATAAAGATCTGTGTAATTAGGAGGAGGGATGGACAGGGAGGTAAATTTGAATAGTAATTCAAACTTTCAAAGAAATGAGAAAAGACTTTGGTGAAAATACTGACGTGTCAGGAGATGGAAGAATAGAGCATAACTGCAAAGCTTCCAGCCTTCAAAATTGAGATGGTGGACAGAGTAAGACCTTTGTAAATGTTTGTGATTTGCGTTTAGATTTAGGTTAGGAGGACCAGTTTGATTTGGGCGTGTGGAGTTTGCGACGACCATAGGACATCCAACTGGATGTATTTAGTAGGCTGTGTGAGTGGTATGGTAGTCAACTATGTAAAAGTATCAGTAGTGGCTAATTCTCCAAGGGAATTAAAATGAGAGAGAAGGGATAAGAAAGACCTTTAATGAAAGAAAACAAAATATGTGCCATGAAAGCAGGGTGAAGGAAAAGGAAGAGAAGTAGGGGGAGGAAGAGAATGGTATGAATCTATGGAAACAGAGAGAGAAGAGAGTGAGGAAGAAATGGATACCAGGTTCAAACCTTTCACCAACGTCAGGGACATGAAATTTGAGAATTGGTCACCTTGGATGGAGCAGTCAATGGAATGGTTAGAGTACAAGTCAGAACATAGCAGTTGAAGGTGGAGTGGGATGTTGTAAATTACAGGAAGAAATGAAGAAACTGGAAGGTGTAAAGGAGATTGCAACTACAGAAACAGCAGGGGCAGCTGAAAGGGTTTATTTTAGGACTTGAGATTCTTGGGGCTCGGGAAAGCTTTTGAACCTGGAGTTGGGAGTCTACTTATTTTGAAATACAGTATTACAAGGTGCCATGAGGAGCCTGGTAATGGGTCCATTTCTGTAACCTGATTTTTGGTTTTATGTTTGTGGCTTGAAATGATGAGTTTCAAGGATCAGCTCACATAAATAAGAGGGAGAAAGAAGGGATGGTAAACTACTCTTTGTACTCAACTTCATTGCAAAAGGCAGCCTCACAACCCCCTTCGAACTGGTTGGAAGCCAGCATCTTCAGAGCCTACTTACTTCCTGCTCAAACCATGAGGATAGACTGAAACCAGATGTGTTGTGACCTCCTCAAAACATATACACAGGCAGGAGGCCATAACATACTGTTTAAATACAGCCCATGCGTCACTAATGCAGGCCCTCATTTTCCATGATGTACCAACAGAGCGGGGGCCCAGCCAACTGCAAAAGCTCCAGGCTAGAATTTTACAAAGAACAAGTTCCCCTGTGCGTGAACAGCTAAGTCACGAGTGGTCCCTCTTCAGCACTGAGATGTTTCACCTTAAAGCTTCAGCCACCTAGGAGAAACCCAACATATAATCATGACCCTTTTCAATTTTCTTATAATGAAAAGAAGAAATGAAGCGTCTCTGAAAGGTCAACTTTCAGAAACAGGAAAAGACAAACAAATGAGTGGTTTTTGTTGTTTTGTGTTTTTTTTGTTTTTCAACATGACTTAAGTAATAGAGTCCTACCCTTGTGGTTCTGGTTCACCATCCAGTGCATCTCTCATTAGGAATTCTATTTTTTTTTTTAACTCAACTTTGACATTTTTTCTTTATTTGTTTTCATTGCTTCTTTTAGACCACCCAGAAAGTATTTTTCTTTCATTTTTTGTCTTCACACACACATACCTCTTTCTCTCTCTCTCTCTCGCTCTCTCTCTGATTTTAAAAGACTTAGGCAGTGTTTCATTTTTTACCTTGAAGTTTCAAATCAGCAAACATGTACTGAATACCAACTATGCACTAATCAGCCATTTATCCTTATTTTATGTTCGAAATATCTATATTGCTTTGGGGGAAAATGATAAAGCGTCCATGTTGAAAGATCTAAAGAACAAAAATATAAAAAATCTTTCAGATCCCACCATCCAAATACAACCAATATTAAACACTCGTTTGCTATCTAGTCATGCATATTTAGAAATATATACGTTTATAATTTTGCTAACTGGGATCATATATATTTTCTATAAGCAGCTTCTTTTACTCAGTATGCCATGGATATCTTTCCTGGTCAAAATGCATCACAAGGTCTTCATTGTCAATAGTTATATTACATGATATACACACACCGTAATTTTCTTAACTTATCTCCCAGTGCCGATAATCCAAGTTATAATTATTTTTCTATTCAAATTTCAAGAAGCAACCTTATACATACATAATTTTTTTCCTCTAAGCCCTTGCTGTTTGTCGCTGGGTCAATAACTCTTTTCCCTTGGGTTTTCTCTACGTGCTCCAGATGGTCCTACAGTTGGCTTGAGAGTGATCTTTAATATTACAAGCTTTGGGCTTCCCTGGTGGCGCAGTGGTTGAGAGTCCGCCTGCCCATGCAGGGGATACGGGTTCGTGCCCCGGTCCGGGAAGATCCCGCATGCCGCGGAGCGGCTGGGCCCGTGAGCCATGGCCGCTGAGCCTTCGCGTCCGGAGCCTGTGTTCCGCAACGGGAGAGGCCACAACAGTGAGAAGCCCGTGTACCGCAAAAAAAAAAAAAAAAAAAAAAAAAAAAATTACAAGCTTTCATGAAAGCCACATTTTATGTGCTGTTCTGGGCAGATGAGATCAAACGATGGAAGCTTCATGAAGGCAGATTATGGGTCAATACTCAGAAGCATGTCTCGAAATAACTATGTTAAATAAATGAGATAATATAGGCAAGAAGTATGCTGCAAGTTGTATAGCCCAATACTTGTTAAAACAAATACCATTATTCTGATGTAATTAAGGAAGGAATTACTTCTTTAAGTGGTGAATTCCTAGGTCTTTGCGACATTTGTATTGAAGCTGGGTGAATAATTTCAGCAATTATAAGACATGTTGTTCTTAAGTGGAAGTTTGAGCAGACTGACCTCTTATATATGTATCACCCTCCCAGAAGTTTCTAAGATTCTAAAATGGAGCACATATTGAATTGGGCTTTAACCTCACCACCACCTCCTTAAATCTTTCCTGCCCAAAACGTATTTATGCTTCAACAAGGGATTTTTTTGAACACCTTAATATTGGCAGAATCTTGGCAGGTAGGCAGAGGGAGATATTTGGAGTTAGGTAAGCATTTCAGACTGCCTATTTAAATCACAACTTTTCTATTATCTATTTGGAAATTTCCAACTCAGATTTCATGGGCCTCAAATAGGATCAACTTCCATCCTAAACACACACACAGAGTTTCAGCCTATAAAATTGTCTGGTTTGAAGGTCATTGGGTAGATGAAGAAGAAATAGCAGCAAGAATGTAGGCTGAAAAAAATTGCACAACCTAAAAGTTGAGAATTATGTTTTATTCAGCAGACATTCGGAGGACTTCAATCCTGGGACACAGCATGTCAGATAACTCTGAGAGGCTGCTCCCAAGAGGCAAGGGGGGCGAGCCAGAACATACAGGAGTTTTTGCAACAAAAAGCAGGAAGTCGGAATATCAAAAGATTACTGTTAATTAAGGAAAACCAGACATCTCAAGTTAATGAAATTAGCACTGCTTTTCTATACATGGGAAGATGCAAAGTCTGGGCTCACTGGAACCATTCCTTTGAAATGCACCTCAGCTATCGGGGGCCAGTATCCTGTGCTTTTCATCCTAAGTCTCTTCAGGTGCACAGTTGGGGCAGCTGTCACGTGATGGCCTGATGGCTGCAACATCCTTTGTTTACTGATATGACAGCAACATTTTTCATTCACAAGAAGAAACATGCACATTCCAATATCCTATTATATCCACAGTTATGAATCATGAAAAGGTAGCATACACCAGACATCAAGGCACATGTAAATGAAGGTTGTCAGTCACAACCCTGGAGGTGGGGGGCGCTGTGTTTTGGTAGTGAATTCCTCACAACAGCCCCAAGAACAGCTGTCCTTCCAGGAAAGGACAGTCCATCTCTGTCTATCTCTGCCCAACTCCTAAGAACCAGAACCAGACGGCATGCATAGAATCTCAACAACAATGTACTTAACCTTGTTCATACAAATCAATTAATGGGAAATAGTATCACCCCACCAAGCAGGAAAGGCCTCATTATTGTGGAGTGAAGATTTGTACTTGGAAATTTAATATTTCTCAATGTAGGAACTTTTTCAGAGTTTGACTTTTTTTTTTTTTAATTAATTAACTATTTAGTTACTTTTGGCTGTGTTGGGTCTTCGCTGCTGTGTAGGCTTTCTCTAATTGCGGTGCGCGGGCTTCTCATTGCGGTGGCTTCTCTTGCTGCAGAGCACGGGCTCTAGGCACGCGGGCTTCAGTAGTTGCGGCACGCGGGATCAGTCGTTGTGGCTCTCGGGCTTAGTTGCTCCACGGCATGTGGGATCTTCCCGGACCAGGGCTCGAACCCGTGTCCCCTGCATCGGCAGGCGGATTCTTAACCACTGAGCCACCAGGGAAGTCCCCAGAGTTTGACTTTTTAATAAAAGAGTGTCCTCAAATAAAGGGCAAAATCCGTATATTTTGCTAGTGGCTAGCTCTTCGTATCCCGTTATTGGCCTCTGAGCCATTCTTCGAAGAATATGGTGAAATAAAAATGAAATAATGTATGTGCAAGTTCTTTGAAGAGGTAAAGACTACCTGATGTTTAGTAAAGATAGCGATAGTCTTCACTCTCTCTGCAAAGTCCTGCAAAGTGCTCAGGGTGTGAGGAAGAGTCCAGAAAAAGGAAGGGGCTCCTAGAACAGAAGGAGTTTGCATTCGCCTGCAGCTCTTGTTTCTTTTTAAATTATGCCACACCCTGAAATAGTGTGTGATTCTCTTTTCAAAATATTTGCAATGGTTTTCCATAGCGTGAAGCGTATGCTTTTTAGTTGGAGTAGTCTTACCTAAAGGGTTATTCGGCTATACGTGTGTACAGGGGTATTGAAAGCTGTAAGGTAAAATATTTGCCTACAGGTTGGATTTTCTAGAAGTTTTGGTAAAAGAATGCCAAAATTATTATCGTAAAATGAAAATAAATAGAATGGAGTTATTTTATTTTATTTTGAAAATTATCCATACAAATTGTTATCATAAAACTTGAAATTTTTCCCTTTACAGTCAAAAGAGAATAGAAGTGTGAATGAAAAGTGTTGCCTGTCATACCAGCAAACAAAGATGCTGAGGCCACCAAGCTATCAGCCACTGCTGCCGCCAACCGTGAGCCTGAGGGCACTCAGGATGAGAAGCACAGGATACTGGCCCCAGTAGCTGAGGTGCATTTCAAAGGAATGATTTCAGTAAGCCCAGACTCTTGAATCTCCTCATACATAGAAAAACTCTCAATTCCTTAACTTGAGGTGTCTGGTTTTCTTTAACCAACAGTAATCTTTTGATGCTCTGACTATCTGCTTTTTGTTGCAAAAACTCCTGTATATCCCAGCTCCCCCCTTGCCTCTTGGGAGCAGCCCCTCAGAGCTATATGACATGCTGTGTCCTGGGCTTGAAGTCTTCAGAATGTCTGCTGAATAGAACATAATTCTCAACGTTTAGGTTGTGCATTTTTTTTCTTCAGTCAATAGAAACATTCCTATATTCTCACCAGCCTTGGGCATACTTCTGTGGAAAATTTTGAGAGGCATGAACCTAAGAGTAGAGGACAGACTCCCAGCCTGGTATTCAAGCCCCTTCATAATGTGTTCTCCATATTCCTTTTTGAACTTTTCCCACTACCTTTCTCTCTGAAATCTGAACAGCAGTTGGCAAGTCCACCCCTGGACTGGATAATGAGCCATGCCAAGCTCTACACACGCCTCACCCAGTTTCCCTCCCAGGAAACTTCCCTTCTGTCACGTCTGGTTCTCCAAATTCAGCTCCAGTAAACTCTTCTGTAACCCCCAATCCCTTGGTGGTTAGTCCCTCCTCTGTACCACATCTTTACTTTTTTTCACCTTGTTTGTCATTAGTGGCAAAATACATTACCTGGTTACAAAGCATATAGCTTCTCATTTTCACTGTATGTACTGTCTACCCAATTTAGACTGAATATTCCCAGAAGGGAGGACTTTTATTATTCTTCCTAACTCTTGATACAGTGTCAAGCACTTTGGAAAATCGATGACAATACATGGACAGCACTTTAGAAACCATTGAATCCGAGTTCCTCCTTTTATAGATAGAAAATAGAGACCAAAATTAGAGAAAAATGAGAAAACCTGGAGGATAATACAGAAGAGGGATGTTCATTTACTCTTTTGCCTTTACTTCTGTTAGAGATTAGTTTTACATGAAGCCCCGTAGCAACTGAGAGAGAGAGAGGCTGTTACTATAGCCTGTGGTACATAGGTTAAGTCAGAAATATGGAATTTTGTCTAATAGAAAAGATTGTTTCCTTCTGGCCTCTGAGGATCTTTCATGTAGATCTGAAATAAGTCTGGTATTTCCTGAAAGCAGGAGGCATGCATTCTTGTAATTTTGCTCATCTCTCCCCAGCATTAGTGTGGCCTTCATTTTGGGCATGGATCTGTGCTTGGAGTTTTACCCGTCCCTATGCAAAACCATAAATCTCACACCAATCCTCTGCAAAGTTCTCTACAGTCCTTTCTGAGATTCTTACATCACCACTAAATGTGTTTGTTTAGGTGTGTCAAGTCTCCTAACTTAGGGTGATGTCATTTGAGAAGTTGGTGGAGGGTGAAAGTTGAGAGAAGTGAAGATGTTGGAGATTGGAAGTGAGACTTGTGGATACTGGTGAACAACTTGAGAGAGAGGGCAGGCAAAGTAAGAGGAAATCAGTCATGTATTATTTTCTTTAGAAGAATAACATTGGTATATGCACCCTGTATTTATTAGCTCATTGAATCCTCATAACTAACCTATGAGGCAGGTACCATTAGAGTGAGAAACTGGGTTCCAGAAAGGTTAGAACCCAAGTAGGCCAGCTGAATAGGTGTCAGCACCCATATCTGAGCCCAGGAAGTCCAGGTCCAGAGCTACGTACGCTTCTATCTATGACACTACAGTGCCTCTCAAAGGAGATAAGGTGTACACACACACACACACACACACACACACACACACTCACACACAGAGGAATATTACTCAGCCATAAAAAAGAATGAAATGCTAATTGTTAATCAACTATACTCCAATATAAAATAAAAATGAAAAAAAGAATGAAATCATGCCAGTTGCAGCAACATGGATGGACCCAGAGATGATCAAACCAAGAGATGTCAGACAGAGAAAGACAAATATCATGTGATATCACTTATATGTGGAATCCAAAAAAAAGGATACAAATGAACTTACTTACAAAACAGAAATAGACTCACAGACATAGAAAACACACTTATGGTTACCAAAGGGGAAAGGGGGGTGGAAAGAGATAAATTGGGAATTGAGGATTAACAGATACACACTACCATATATAAAATAGATTAAAAAAACAAGGACCTACTGTATAGCACAGGGAATTATATTTGATATCTCTAATAACCAAGTGAGATGGATAGGAGGTGAGTGAGGCAAAGAACTGGAAAAGGAGAAGCCCACTAGAAGATGATGCCTGTCATCCAGTGATTCATTGGTACTCAGGTTAAACGGGAAAAAACATGGCCATGAAAGACTGGAAATCTAGGACTGACCAGAATGAAAGTTGAAAAAAGGAAAATGACCCAAAGTTTGCAATCAGAGAGTTGAAATAGTGGAAGTGTTAGCAACAGGAATGAGTCTGTGTGGGATGTGTGGAATGTGAGAGCTCTGAGCGGGAACTGTGACTGAGTCACATTTGTACCCCAACTCCCATCACTTGTGACTTCTCAGTAAACAAAGAATATGAGAATGAAAGAATGAGCTTGAAATTTTCTTTTTTGAGAAAGAGGAATCACTTTTAGGGGAAGGGGATGTGCTCAGTTTTGTAAAATGACTTTGCTTGGGCTGCCATAACGTAGTACCACAGACTAGCTGGCTTAAACAACAGACCTCTATTTTCTTGTAATTCTGGAGAGCAGAAGTCCACGAGCAAGGTGTCGGCAGGTTTGGTTTCTTCTGACGCCTCTCTCCTTGGCTTACAGATGGTCGTCCTCTCCCTGTGTCCTCACAAGATCTTCCCTCTGTGTTAGTCTGTGTCCTAATTTCCTCCTGTTTTTTTTTTTGTTGTTGTTTGTTTGTTTGTTTGTTTTTGCAGTATGCGGGCCTCTCACTGCTGTGGCCTCTCCCGTCGCGGAGCGCAGGTTCCGGACGCGCAGGCTCAGCGGCCATGGCTCACGGGCCCAGCCGCTCCGCGGCATGTGGGATCTTCCCGGACCGGGGCACGAACCCGTGTCCCCTGCATCGGCAGGCAGACTCTCAACCACTGCGCCACCAGGGAAGTCCCCTAATTTCCTCTTTTTGCAAGAACACACTCATATATGGTAGTAGAACACCAGTCATATTTTTAAGAACACCAGCCATAGGACTTCCTTTTACCTTAATTACCACTTTAAATGCCCCATCTCTAAATGCAGTCACATTCTGAAGGTACTGGAGGTTAAGACTTTAACATATAAATTTAGAGGGAGACACAATTCTGCCTATAACAGATGGTTACCCAAATGCACATTCCACAAGAAACAGGATATTCAAGATTATAACCTGGGGAAGAGTACCACACTGAAGAGAGTGATTTGAAGAACTTAAAAGTGGATGAATATGTACAATGGAATATTATTCAGCCATAAAAAAGAATGAAACCATGCCATTTGCAGCAACATGGATGGATCTAGAGATGATCCTACTAAGTGAAGTAAGACAGAAAGAGAAAGACAAATACCATATGACATCACTTATGTGTAGAATATAAAAAAAAGATACAAATGATTTCATTACATGATTAAAACTGTTTTATAGTATTAATAAAAATGAATAAAGTTTATTTTACCTTTTAAAAAACTGCTTATGATATGTGGACTTTAAAAGCATCTTTAAACTGATTTCTAGCTGCATTTTACTGTAATCAGAAAAAATATTCCGCATGGTATTCTTTGAAATTTGTTGAGATTTGTCTTATGGATAAGAACATAATCTTATTTTGCAAATAATCTATGTACTCTATAATGATATACTCTATAGTTTTGGCTTATAGGATTATAACCACGACAATTTCATCAGGTTTGCTAGTCATGTTATTCAAATCTTCCATATGCTTACTGATTTTTTTTTGTATACTAGTTTAATCAATTACTGATAAATTTGTGTTGAACTTTCTCACTATATAAAAAAAAGGGATAATGAAGCCATGAGAGTTATAGTCTTGCATGCCAAATTGCTTCTAATAGAAAAAATATATATATATATACATACATATATAAACAAACATGGGAGTTTCTCAGATAAGATTTGGGATTGACTGAAGCTAGGTGGGTCCAGGAAATAATGCAGAGAATGGAGCTAAGTCATTAGTACACTCACAATCCAAACAGTGCCTATCAGAGGAGTTCCCAACCTCTGCCCCAGCTGTGTGGGTTTCAGGACCATTACTCAGCTGAGCTGCACCATTGTCCCTAGGCAAAGACTCATGTGGCAAACAGATTTGGTGAGTTCCCCGTCTACAAGAGAAATGTTAGGTGTGTGACTGTCACCCTAACTATTACTGAAACAAGATTAACACTGTTTTCTCAAAAGAAAAATTTGTGTGTTTGCTGCATCTTAAAATCAAAGGCACTGTCTCTTCCATCCTGGTATCTTTCACTGTCCTCTCTTCTAATACTGCGTTTGTATAGTTGGGTCCACCTGGTAGGATTGCGCCAGTAGCGTTCTCCCAGCAACTAGCTCTCAGATTTGTGCCAAGTCATGGCTATTTTGATGTCAGTGTTACAAAGGTAAGTCCAGTGGTCTCTAAATTGGCTTAGTGAAGAGGAAGAAAGGAAAAAAAATAGTTGCACTTTGCTACCAGGAAAAGCCATAATGTTGATTTTCCTGTTTGAAGCACTGCTGTTCATTGCTAAGGGTCTCAGGAAGGTGTAGGAATTAAATATAAAATCAATACCTTGTAAAGGCTTCGCCTTACACAGGAGATCTTAAACAAAGACCTACAAACATGGCTTTTTTTAACATAATCTGGCCCATGTTGACCTCTCCTGGACGTCCCTAGCTTGTCAGCACTCAACAGGGTTTCTCCTATCACCTGTCAGCACTCAACAGGGTTTCTCCTATCATCACCTGTCAGCCCCAACCAAGCTCATCCCATCTCACCGACTGCTGCCTCTCTGGAGATTTCTGTTCCAATAGATTCCATCATTGAATTTCATACCAAGTTGGGTCCTTCTTCTTATATCCTTCTAGAACCCCGTGTTACTTTTCCTCCATAGCTCTTGTTAAATATGACTATTTGATTAATATCTAGCAACTTCATAGGACTGGAAGCTCCACAAGGGGCAGACATCATACCTACTTTATTGGCCAGTCGATGCCCAGTGTCTAGATCAGTGAAGAATCTACCAGCTGTGGGATCAACATATAATTAGTGCATATATTTCTATGCCTATAGGTATTTGACTTGTCTTTTCAGGACCTCGGGTTTCTTTGTACGTTTGTTTGATTTTAATAACAAGTAGCATGGAACGGTGGAAAGATCACAGATTGTGGAATTAGACACGCCTAGTTTAAATTGAGCTGTTACATTTTATTTGTCTAGATTCAGATGAGAGAGATACCAGTAACCGATGTTCAATTCTCATCCTCTTTGATCTTTCAATCGAATGTTCACTTTTACTTGAAAGTGTCCCCTTGGCTTTGTGGTCTCACTGTCTTATATTCTCTTCCTAAATCTCTGAACACTTCCTAGGTTTTCTTTCCTTGTCCCCAGAGTTGCATTCTGTGTCTTCTTCACATTGGGCACCCTTTATACAGAGCACTCATTTTTCTCTTGTAGCTTTAGCAGTCCCAATCTGAATTTTTCAGCTGCCTCACTGATACCTTCACGAGAACACAATAGGAAAGTATTGTAGTTAACCCCAGAACCATGCTGTAGTGATGTTTGCCCATCACTTGCAATTCTGTATAGTTTGAAGCTTTAGGTAATATTTTAGTGAATCACTTATAGTTTATTCTTAATTGCTGTGGAAAATGTATTTTGCACAGTATTAGTTCAGGTTCACTTACTTTGTAATAAGGACAATTCCTGTGTGTGTAATATATAATATACAGCTGCATCCATCATCTATTACAAAAAGAATCATCTAATATTTCACTGAATTACCTCAGAGACCACGGATCTCTTCTAATCCATCCATAGGACTTTCTGAGTGTAAATACTCTTCAATCAGATATTCAGACAACTTTTCAGGGCACTCAAACCTATAGCGAGGGAGATATGTATTCTAAAAATAATTCCAATAGAAGCAGATATTAGGATAAGAAATATATTCTGGACATATTTCTGTGTTATGGAAGACATCCCCAAACTTACTAAAACGATCTGAAATGGAATAACCTTCCTTGATGGGGAGGATAAAGATTTGACTGATGATGATCTAGCAAAAATCAAACCTGCCATCAGCAAGATAAATGATTTTTTGTGTGTGTTTGAATAACTTCTGATAAGTCAAGGCATTTTCTTTTGATAAAAAATGTATTAGTTACATTTTGAGCTTCACATTACGCACTTTGGAGTGAGCCACATATGCTTTTAAGTTACTCTGCAGCCCTAGAGAACAAGAGAGACAAAAAATAATCAGGTCCTGGCTGTGGAAGGTACAATTGGACACCTTAGACATTGAGACTTACTCTCCAAGGTACTTTTGCCCAACTACTTTCTCATGTCATCTCTAAAATCAGTTGCTGCTTGGAGACACGTGGAGACCAGGTAAATAAGAAGATAAAAATTTTCCCATGAGAGCTTCCCTGGTGGCGCAGTGGTTGAGAGTCCGCCTGCCGATGCAGGGGCACAGGTTCGTGCCCTGGTCCGGGAAGATCCCACATGCCGCGGAGCGGCTGGGCCCGTGAGCCATGGCCGCTGAGCCTGCGCGTCCGGAACCTGTGTTCCGCAACGGGAGAGGCCACAACAGTGAGAGGCCCGCGTACCACAAAAAAAAAGAAAAAAAAAATTTGCTATGGCTCTTCTAAATACCTACCCACCTAAAGTAATAAGACAACCATATACTAGAAAAACAGCTGTCTTCAAAGTTAAAGCCTAACTTCTTTTCCTAAACAGAAAAAAGAAGGAATAGAGAAAAAAAGAGAGAAATACTGAAAACATTCTATACTTAATACTACCCCAAATCAGAAATCAGGTGTTCAACAGGCTTACATATCCAGAACTTAGAAGCAAAGCCTCTAGGTAACTATAAAGGATGATGGTGCCTCCAATGAGATTTAGCCATTTGACTTGTACACAAACCCTTCGGGAATTTATTCAAGCCCATTTATGGTTATTTTATGCCACACTAAATACATTTTCACATTTGAGAGCTAAGTCAGTATCAGTTTAAAATAAAGACATTAGAATAAAGAAATAGGCAGGGTTCAGTTTCAGCAATGATGTAACTCGTTTGAACCTATTCAACAGACAGAAGAAAAAAACTAAACAATCAGTAGTATCTCAAAGAATACAGAACATGTGATATTGGGGGAGGGACATGGAATCTTATCCAGCAAAATAGGTCCTGAGGAAACAATATATGATAAACAGCAAAAAACCCTGCTGATCATAAGACACCAAGAAAAATTAAATTTAGAATCTTCTGTGAAAAAGAGTGCAATTTTTAATTTTTATTTAAAATGGATACAATTCGGGACTTCCCTGGTGGCGCAGTGGTTAAGAATCCACCTGCCAATGCAAGGGACATGGGTTCCATCCCTGATCCGGGAAGATCACACATACCATGGAGCGACTGAGCCCACGAGCCACAACTACTGAGCCCACATGCCACAGCTACTGAAGCTGGTGCGCTTAGAGCCCGTGTCCGCAACAAGAGTAGCCCCCTCTCACTGCAACTAGAGAAAGCCCGCGCGCAGCAACAAAGACCCAACGCAGCCAAAAAATTAATTTAAAAAAAATGGATACAATTCAAGGTTTGATGTTCAAAGAAGTCTTCAGCAGTTCATAATTTTTCCTGTGCTATTTACTTACTCTCATTCCCAAGCCCATCCTCTGTCCTCTGCATGTGATGCTGGGGCTTCCCATTTTGCTTCTGATGAGCATCTGACAATGAGAGGCAGTGGGAGACAGAACGGAAGAAGGAAGGAAGAAGGCACTTCCTCCTGCTTTCCAGCACCCTTTAGCTCTTCTCAAGCAGCAACAGACAGTTGGGGCCAGCCTATCAACGCTCTTAGCACTCGCGACACCTGCCTCTGCTGAGTTCTTCCTCAATAACCAATTCGCAAAAGAGTGAGCACAGTTAGAAGGCTGCTGTTTTGTACCACTACATTTTGGGATAACTTCCTGTGCAGCAATAGTAACCAGAACATCAGACTTCTAAAATTTGTCCTCCACAGGAGGTGCTCAAGTAATATTTTATTGAGTAAAAAATAAATGCTGAGAAACTAGATGGCAGAAGATGGTGGCAGTATACCAATGGTATTCTCCATTTAGTCCCTAAGTTGGCATTACATTGACCCTAGAATGAACAAACTATCCCAGAAACAGTTCAGAAAGCAAATTCCACTCTACAAACTGAGTAGGTTGTTTTCCTTTTCTTTTTAATGAAGAGGAAGGTATTTTTCTTACCTTACAATTGAGGAAGCCTACTTGTGAAATATTGAACAGGAATTCCCACATTTCCCATACTACAACCTCAAATTCCCTTTTATTCTCATCCTTTCCTGAGACTGGACTTGATTTTCACGGTATTTGAAGAATTTCTAGGAATTGGTATTAATGAAGTGCTTATACTACCTCATCATCCTAGAATTTAATTGATTAGCATCAACATTCCAGATGAAACTCAGATTTTAAATATTTACATGAATGACAGTAGCAAGGCGCACAGCTAGCACCCAGATCTTGGTTTCTAATATCATTCTCCAGCCAAATAAACCAAGGCTCCCTGGAGACATGGCTGACTGTTGGATTAGGACAGGAAATGTACAAGATGAGCCTGGGTCATCTTATAGTTCCAGAAAGTAAAAAACTGCTCAAAATTTTAAAAGCCCAAACTGATGGGGGTATGTTGAAGGAACATGGGCACCAAAGAAAAGAAGTCCCAATAGTCAAAGCTAGAAAAATTTGAGCAACAGAATAAATAAAGTAGTATTGGATTATAATCCAAAGTATAAAATTAGTATCCATTAATCCATACTTATACAAATAAATGATTGAATAAATAAATAAATGGAGACAATAGATAAATTCCTCAGGCAGAAAAATTCCAAATAATTTATACACACACTCCACTTTTAAGGAAATGTACTATAACTTCCCACTCCTTAAGTGTGGGCTCCACAGAGCAATTTCTTTCCAAGGAGTACAGTATAGAAAAAGACAGGGGAAGAAGAGTAACTTGACATTGGTGAAAGATATCAAGGAAGAAACAAATAAATGGAAAGATAGCTTATGCTCATAGATTGGAAGAATTAATACCGTTAAAATGTCAATACTACCAGAAGCCATCTGTAGATTCAGTGCAATCACTATGAATATTCCAATGGCATTACTTAACAGAAATAGAAAAAAGTACTCCTAAGATATATATGGGACCTCAAAAGACCCTGAGCAGCTAAAGAAATCCTGAGAAAGAACAAAGCAGGAGGCATCACATTTCCTTATTTCAAGCTATACTATAAAGCTAAATTAATTAAAACAGTGTGGTACTTGCATAAAAACAGACAAATAGACCAATAGAACAGAACTGAGAGCCTGTAAATAAACCCAAGTATATACAGTCAACTAATATTTGATGAGAGAGCCAAGAATACTCGGTGGAGAAATGACAGTCCCTTTAATAAATGGTGCTGGGAAAATTGGATATCCACATGTAAAAGAATGAAACTTAAAATCTATCTTACACCACTCACAAAAATTAACTTAAATGAACTGAAGGAAAAAACCTACTTACTTTGTATAGTGGAACTTGCTTTCTGAACTGTTTCTGGATTGTTTATTCATTCTAGGGCCAATGTAATGCAAACTTTCTTTTCAAGTTAGTGTTTTTGGATATATTCCCAGAAGTGAAATTGCTGGATCATATGGTAGTTCTATTTTTAATTTGTTGAGGAACATCCATGCTGTTTTCCATAGTAGCTGAACCAATTTACATTCCCAACAGTGCACAAGTGTTCCCTTTTCTCCACATCCACTCCAGCATTTGTTATCTCTTGTCTTTTTGATGACAGCTGTGCTAATAGACATGAGGTGATACCTTATTTTGGTTTTAATTTGTATTTTCCTAATAACTAGTGATGTTGAGCATCCTTTCATGTACCTATTAGTCTTTTATATATCTTCTTTGGAAAAAATGTCTCTTCAAGTCCTTCACTTATTTTTTAATTAGGTTATTTGGGTTTTTGTTTTTGCTATTGAGTTGTATGAGATCTTTATATGTTATGGATATTAACCCCTTATCAGATATACGGTTTGCAAATATTTTTTCCCATTCTGTAATTCGTCTTTTCACATTGTCAATGTCTTCTTTTGCTGTGCAGATGCTTTTTTTAGTTTGATACAGTACCATTTGTTTATTTTTTATTTGTTGCTTGTGCTTCAGGTGTAATTTCCAAAAAATTGTAACTAAGGCCCACATCAAGGATCTTTTTCGTTTTAATTAATAATAATGTATTAATATTGGTTCATTAATTGTGACAAATGTACCATACTAATAAAATATTATAATCATAATCAAAATGGCAAACAGGTTGGAGTATATGGGATCTGTCTGTACTACCACCACAATAATTTTGTACCTCTAAAACCATTCTAAAATAAAAAGTTTATTTAAAAAATGTTCACATGTGCTGAGTTTTGTCAACATAAAAAAAAATTGACAAAACTCAATAAAGTAACTTCACCATGTGTACAACTGCCCTGTTGACTGTCGTCTCAATGACTAGACTTACAAGTTAAAAGCCTACACAAGTGTCCACTCATAAAGGGCAACATTAAAATCCTGCCAAGTTTGCTGATTAATAGTCTGGGTGCTGTCATAGCCAGGCTGTTCCAAGTACTTAGAAAAAGGAGCTTAGTCATCTGCCTACTCTCTCCTTTATTGTTTAATTTATGGACTGTGAGTTTCACTGGAGCGGAATCTTGAGCACAACAGCAAATTGTTGAACAGAAAAGGGACGGCATGGAGGCTGAGGCCCACGCTTCTCAGAAACAAAGTGGAGATACAATTGTTGAAAGACAATAAGGGCTCCACATTGTTGAGATGGTCCCGGAACAGAATAACCACACCTAACTTTGTCCCCACCCCTTCCCACTTAGCCCGGCCCAAAGAGTCCTTTGAAGGTCCTAGATTTTCACTGTTGCCTTAAATTTTGTGAAACAAATAAAATAGCACTTAAAAAAAAAGGTTAAAGCAGCAACATATCTTAATTGTATTCATACATTTGCAGGAATTTAAATAATTTTTCATCTGTAATATTTAAAATAAACTCCTAAAAATATGTGGTACTAACAGGAAAAGTCTAGGCACCCTTCCAGAAGGGACCTTGAAGACCATCTTTGTACCACCTGGGCCACATGTCTCTATTAGAGGACAGGAAAAATAAATCAAGACCTAATAACTGAGGAGGGGTGAAGGCCATCATTCAGGGTGTTGCATTCATCGTAGAGCTTTGTGGCTTTCCACTGGCTTCAGGTCAATTTGCTTTAAGAGCAGGGTCCTGTGAATCCAACTGAATGATCAATTTATTCAACTATTGTATTTCATAAATTTAATAAATTATTTAATTGTCGAAGTGTCTTTCAAAGTTTTCTTTTCAGTTTCAACCCTTACCCCTGCTCCTCCTACCTTTTCCAGCAACCCTGCCCCTGCATTTTCTTCTACTCCAGCCTGTTAATTTTTTACGAACGTAGTTGGCCTTTCCTTTAATCACTGGCACAGAAAGAGTCATGGCATAGTGCCAGACCCTGTAGAAGTGTAAAATTTCTCATAACGTCTCGGGCTAAAGTAAGGACAGAATCAAGACCCAAATCTACAAAAATAAAGAGACTAAAAATCGTAAAAGAAAAGGCTCTCCATCGACATATAAAATGGCAAGAATAGGAACAAGAAAAGATGTAGGTGCAAGGGCTGAATAGGAGCTGAAACAATGTCAAAACTTTGAAATATCCTCACTACTTGGCAAATAGGATTTTAAAAAAAACCTGATCTATTGGCAAAATGGCTTTCTGCAAATTGACCAATTCTCTTTTGACAATACTATACGGCCTCATCATCAAAGCAAACTGGACTCCTCTTGGCTTTACCAAGGACACATAAGAAATTAATTGAGAAATAAATGTTCAAACAGCCATGCACATAATCCCATTTCTGGTTTTCCTTTGCACCTTACTGTGTGCCTTGAGTAAGAAGCCAGAGCTGGCTGAATTTCAACATTTCTATTGATTTAAGAAAAGGGAGAAGAAGGAGAGACAAACTTCTTTCATTTTCCTAACTTCTGAATAAAATCACCTGACATATAATTTGTGCCTGCTTTTGTTGCTTGAAATGAACCCACTATGATGCCAGAAACCTCTTGAAAAGAATAATAGGACTTATTGATTGTCTATTTTATATGCAGTAGTGTGTATATTCAATCCCAATCTCCCAATTTCTCCCACCCCTCTAAACCCCAGTAACCATAAGTTTGGTTTTCTACATCTGTAACTCTACTTCTGTTTTGTAAATAAGTTCATTTGTACTCTTTTTTTAATATTCCACATATAAGCAATATCATATGATATTTGTCTTTCTCTGTCTGACTTACTTCACTCAGTATGACAATCTCTAGGTCCATCCATGTTGCTGCAAATTATTTTGTTCTTTTTTAGGGCTGAGTAATATTCCATTGTATATATGTACCACATCTTCTTTATCCATTCCTCTGCTGATGGGCATTTAGGTTGTTTCCATGTCCTGGCTATTTTCCATGTACATAGTGCTGCAATGAACATTGGGGTGCATGTATCTTTTCGAATTATGGAGAAAACTAATAAGGACCTACTGTAGGGCACAGGGAACTCTACTACTCAATAATGGCCTGTATGGGAAAAGAATCTAAAAAAAGAGTGGGTATATGTGTATGTATAACTGATTCACTGTGCTGTGCACCTGAAACTAACATGACACTGTAAATCAACTATACTCCAATAAAAATTAAAAAAAAAAAAAAGAATAATGGGATTCTCCAGTTATAAAATCATTTAGGAACTGGTAAAGACAGTGGAAGAGGGGACTTGCCTGGCGGTCCAGTGGTTAAGACTCCTCACTGCTTTCACTGCAGGGGGTATGAGTTCGATTCCTGGTCAGGGAACTAAGCTCCCATATGCCACGTGGCCCAAAAAAAAAAAAAAAAAGACAGTGGAGGAGGGTACGCTAGGAATTTAAGGCAGCACAACCCCCAACGTTTTATAGGCTAAATTCCCACATCCTTAGAATAATAATATGAAGTCATGAATAATAGAGTCTTGTTCTACCCAGCAATCTGTTGGAAGGAAGAAAAGACTGGAAGGAAGGAGAGAGAGAGGAAAAAAGAGGACATGGAAGGACGTTGTGTTACATTCTTGATACGGCCACCAGGGAGCCCAGCGTTGTGGCCACGACAAGATAAACATTTTCCCACTTTTTTCACACTAGTCACCCCCAGGAACAACCTCGTCACTGTTCCCTGAGCACACTGTCATTAATCGGACCTCTCACCCGTGATTACCTTTTCATTCTGACTTTCTGAATCCCACCTATTTTCAGGGTCCAGTGGAACGGTCCCTTTTCCAAGCCTCTCCCAGCCGTCCTGCTACCTTACCTTACCACCCTGGTATCTTCACCCCTGCCATAAATTGACAGTGAGTTTAGGAAAGAAATTCATCTGAATTTTGACCCCTTTTAGTTTGTATAACTTACTTAGAAATGAAGGAGCAACAAATGCCCTGGACATGATTATTTCCTGTGTGTATTGTCTAAGAGGTCACTAAAGTACAAGACTTTTTTCTTTCAGCAGTGCTGGACCCATTGCAGGGGCTCTGTGAACACCTGCTGGGTGAACATACAGATTAATGAATAAATGAACAAGTGAATGGGTGCCCTGAGCTAACAGTTGCAGACAAATGGAAGAAGCATGAGGACGTAGAGCAAAGAGTCAGGTCAGGGCCCTTTCGCTGGCTCAGCGGGCTCTTTCCCACAGAACTCTCAGCTTTCTTTAGAGATCAAAACTCAGTTGCTTTGAAATAGTCATGGCAAAGGAAGTGAGAAGACTTCAAAAGAAATATGAGTGATTTCAGAAACACGGATCCCTACATTAACAGCCCTTTATGGGCAATAAAAAGTCATAGGAGGCAAATTTAAAATAAGTCTCCTTTCCAGAGCCCAATGGAAAAATAACCCTTAAACATCTTTCTTCTATTAAGTCTACATTTCCAGTAATGAGGAAGCTCAAACAACTCCATTTCCTGTTTATGTAAAATTTTTTATCACTGGATGCAGGGAAAAATATTCATTTTGTTGGCCTTCTCATGAAGGTATCACCCACTCACCAATGCCCTATTCTTTCAAAGGACAACTCATTAATGTCACCACCAGTCACCCAAAGACTAAATTGAGGCAAACCTCATGTTTTCTTTGTGTCCTGCAGTTTCACAAGGGAAGAGATTGCACTTGCCTAATATTTCATCTTGTCCCATGTCTAGGGGTTTTGGAAGGTGTACTGTAAAGTTCCACCTGGGGTCTGTGTGAGTGATTCCTGGATTTGGACTGGTTTCATTTTCTAAAGCAAGCCGGCCTGCCTTGGTGCCCTTTTAGTGATGGTCTTTGCTGTAAACTGAGCCAAGATTGATAACTATTTATGTGGCATTCGCTCATCGCCTGCTTTCAGCTGGCAAATGCCAAAACTCTGCATTTGTTCAAACTATATTCTTGTTCTGCCAACACACTGTAGAGATAGCATCGTCTAGAGCTGGCCGCTGTTCCTGCTAACTCCCTCATTCAAGAGGGCAGGGAAGCATGTGATTCTGGTAATTTGCCTGTGATGGAACTTTCATAGCCTGCATCCTTTTGCTTGCTGTGCCCAGATGTTACATGATACTTCACCAATAATGCATATTTGAAGGAATTTGTCTTATGTGTTTGTTTTGAAAAAATTTTATGCTTACTCCATGTTTTATCATTCCCTCTCTTTCTCTGTCTCTCTCTCTCTTAATGTCTGTCTATGTAAATTCTTTTCTCAACCATTTGAGAGTAATTTGCAAAGACAATGCCCCTTTCCCTCCGTGTGTATTTCCTAAAAAACAAGAACATTCTCTTACGAATCCAGAGTGTGTACAGTTTTCCAAATCAGGGAATTCGCATCAGTACAGCACTGTTATGTAATCTACAGGCCTTAGTCAAGTTTTGTCATTTGTCCTACTGACTACTTTATAGCACAAGGATTTTATACTTTTTTCTGGTCCAGGATCCAAGCCAGGATTAATGTTGCATTTGGTTTACTTGTGTCTTTATTCTCTAATGATTCAAAATAGTTCTTCAGCCTTTCTTGGTCTTTCATGGTCCTCTAATATTTTTGAAGAGTAGTGGCCATTTATGTTGTAGAATAACCCTCAGCTGGGAATTTTCTGAAGCCTCTTCATGGTTAGATTGACGGAACTGCCATCAGGAGGTGTCTGTTTTTCTCATTAATGGTGATGCTAACTTCGTTCACTTTGTTAAGGTTCCTCATCAAATTTTCACCCACCTGTTTTCGTATCTGTTGATGATTCTTGACTAAAACAATTATTACTGTGGTGGGTTTCAAATTGTGGTTTTCTGAATATATTATGCCATCTGCACTTGTTATTTGCCTTTCTACTGTAAAAAAGGACTTTTCCCTCTTGTTTATTTATTTATGACTAATGTGCTTATTAATTTTAATATGCATATTCAACATGGATTCATGAATTCACATTTTATATGTTTATGTTGATGCCCAAGTTACCTCAGATTTGGCCGGAGGGGGTCTGTTCAAGCTGGCTCCTCTGTGCTTTTGATGCATCCCATTATTCTGTGAGCACTTCCTTACTTTTTGGTATAAAAATATATTCCAAAATTATCTTGAACTTTTCCAGCCCCAGCTTTAGAATTGGTGATTTCTATAAGGGACCTTTTTTTTTTTTTTTTAATTGGAAAACGGTACTTAAAATCCAAGATCTGGGGCTAGGTATGCTAATTGGCAGTGTCACTGTTCTAAGAAACTCCCAGTGGGCAGAGTTAAGAACAGTATGCATGTATGTGTGTGTGCGTGTGTGTGTGTATGTATACACAAATTCACATTTATATTTATTTAAAAATCTATGTATTTTATATCAAAAACTGAGTTCTAACTGATAACCTCATTTCCAATCTAAGATATAAGTTCTCAAAATGAAAGGTCTAAAGAATCCCGAGCAAGATAAACGAAACAAACGTTTTTAAAAAAATCCCATTCAGGGCTTCCCTGGTGGTGCAGTGGTTGGGAGTCCGCCTGCCGATGCAGGGGACGCGGGTTCGTGCCCCGGTCCGGGAAGATCCCACATGCCGCGGAGCGGCTGGGCCCGTGAGCCATGGCCGCTGAACCTGCGCGTCCGGAGCCTGTGCTCCGCAATGGGAGAGGCCACAGCAGTGAGAGGCCCGCGTACCAAAAAAAAAAAAAAAAATCCCATTCAATTCATATCTATTAGAATGTTTCAGCACATCGATTAGAAAGAGAAACTCAAAATGGGATTTGATAGAATGCCTGGAAAAAATGAGAATCTAATTAGATTTAAAAAAAGAAAAAAAGAAGCTATTTGGGTTTGTAGTTCTCTACCCAGAAAAATCTGTATTTTTTAAGGTTAATAATATGAATAAATCTTTGGTGACTGTGGTCAAAAGAGAGAGGAAAAAATCATGAACAAAGGGGGGATTTTCATGGAACTTGGTAAGCTATTTCTAAAATTCAAGCAAAAGAGAAATGTGTAAGAATAACTAAGATAGCTTTAAAAAAAAAAAAAAGAGGGAAGTCTTGTCCTAACAAATACCATGACATACTATAAACTTTTCAATAGCAAAGCGGTCTGCTAATAGAAAAAATAAATGCAAACAAGCCAATAGAAAAAATCAGGAAATCCAGAAGCAGAAATTATGTATACAAGGGAATTTCTTACATGATAAATGTTGTCTTCATATTGAAGAGAAATTCTAATACATTAAATGGTATTGGAAAAACTAGCTACACATTTGGGAAAATATTAAATTAATCCATAGTTTTCAACATTCACAGAAATACATTTTATTTTTAATTTGTTTTAACATCTTTATTGGAGTATAATTGCTTTACAATGTTGTGTTAGTTTCTGCTTTATAACAAAGTGAATCAGCTATATGTATACATATATCCCCATGAAATACATTTTACATGGGTTTTAGACCTACAGGTAAAAAAGTATACAAAATACAAGAAGAAATATGAGATAATATATTTATCAACATAGGGCATGGTGTACATAAAGCAATTGATATAATGAAAAATATTGAGGTCAATAAACTTTCAAATTTTGTGAGGTAAAACAAAAGCCAAAAAAATTGTAAATCATAGACTGTAGGAAATATTGATTGTAGCACTGTAACAAAAATTATTTTCTCATGAATTAATAAAAAAATCAAATAAACAATGAGCAGTTCATAAGAAAACTGGCAATATATATTAAGAAGAAATTCAAGAGGAAAAAATATAAATGACCATTAAACATATAAAAACTAAAAGAAAAAAATGTTAACCTCTCTAGTGATCAAGAAAAATGCAAATGAAAATAGAAATGAACCTTTTCTACCCAACAGTCTAACAACACATGAAGTTTGATAATAGAAAATACTGGCAGATCCATGGAAACTGGTTGCCATAGATGGGACATTGGTATGGCCCTTTTTTGTTGAAAATTTAACAGTATCTATTAAAAGAAAAAATGCATATCTTAAGTCTCAGCAATTCCACTTTCAAGACCTACTCTGGAGAATTATTTCAATGTTCAAGACAATGTATACAATGATATTAATTGCAGATTTATTTGTTGTAAGGAAATATTGGAAAAATCCTGTGTCTATCAATGTGGGAATTACTATCAAATACTATAAAACAGTTAACATGTATTTGTAAGGTATATTGTTTAGTGAAAAAAAAAGCAAATTTCAGAGTGAAATACACAATATTCTATGTCAAGAAAACAATCCAACCAATACAAATTCAGTGGAACAAACAGATGCATTGTGAACATACAAAACATTATTTAGAATACATCTCACACAATGGTAAAACCTGGGTATCTCATTAAAACCTGGGAATGGATTAAGGTATCTCAGAGTAAAAGTTCATTTATGGTTGTAGCAGATCTTAGTAAAGATCTGCATTCAAGAAGAAATGAGGGATGAAGTTACCAGTAAGAAGCTGAGCGACCATCATACCTCAGTGCTAATGTATCAGTTTTATAGGCTCTCTTGTAGCTATGATCACGTCCAACATAAGATTCACCTCCACCCCTACCAACTTTCCAGGAATTGTTTTGGAATCCATAAGATTTTTAAAAAGTAAAAACAACAACAAACAATATAAATTTGCATATGATTTATTTTCCTTCTCTAGAGGTTGACTGCTTGCCTTCTCCCATCAGAGCATAAGCTCCACAATGAAGACAGAGACTTCTTGTTCTCACCAATCTATTCCCAAAGCCTAGAACAGAGACGAGTACTCTCATAGAAGTTTGACTCCCATTTATGAATTGAAAGAGAGGGAAATTTGATGATGATGATTATCATTATTATATTATTGTGATGTTCCACATTATTAGTGACATTACATTTCTGAGGGATGACAAAATTTCTTTTGTACCCAGGTTTCAGATCATCTGGCTTCCCAAGAACACTAGGAAATGCCGCTTCTCTCAAGAAATCAATGATAAATCTGTGTCATGGGGAAAAAAGTCCCTTCACCTGTGTTTCAGCCACTGTTACTGCCCCATGGTGGTGGTGGTGAGGTGTTTGCAGAAGGACCAGATAAGGCCTCTCAGGGGTTATTGGTGGAACAGGAAGGACAGATAATATATATTTGAAACCAATTCAAGCACACATTTTGAAAAAGGGAAGTGATAATAAAGGAAACCAGATATACAATTTGAAAGCAAGGGCAGTCCGAGTGAATAAGGTAAAATATATACATAAAGATAAATTTCGATAAATGTTTGAAAAAGAAAATGGTCCCAGTATAATATTCATTCAGAAAGACATACAAGAGTATGATATTTAATGTAGGTAAAAGCATCATGACAGTTGTTCGAGGGATAAAAGTTGCATTTTCTTATTAGTGTCTTATCTATTGATTCCAATCAGGTCCACGTGGCGGCAGGCACACTTAGAGGCAACCAGACACTCCACATTTAATGGAGCTTTGCACCAAATATTCTGAAAGTTAAAAGCTCAATTAACAAAACTCTAAAAGAATTTTTGTTTGAATTTTATTGTCAAAAGACTCATCTGCTTGCACTAAAGGAGATTGTCTGTTGTTTTTTTAAAATTTTTATTTTATATTGCAGTATAGTCGATTTACAATGTTGTGTTAGTTTCAGGTGTACTGCAAAGTGATTCAGTTATACATATATCTATCCTTTTTCAGATTCTTTTCCCATATAAGTTATTACAGAATATTGAGTGTAGTTGCCTGTGCTATGCAGGAGGTCCTTGTTGATTATCTATTTTACATATAGTAGTGTGTATATGTTAATCTCAAACTGTCTGTTTCTTTGAAATTAACCCTTGTACCAGCCTGCAGTTTCTGGGCAAGAAGTGGAATGAAGAAAAGCCTCTTAGTTCCTAAGGAGGGCAATATTCCACAATGCCCTTTCCATCATTAGGGAAGGAGGATAATCAAAAAAGTACTTTCAGAGGACCACAGAGAACAAAGGACAAGTGAGCCCAAGCTACTCCCAGGGCACTGACTGAGGACCTAATCGGGGAACATTCCAAACATTCCACACTCCCCAGATAGGGGGCCTCTGAATACATTCTCCCCGTGGAATTTAGGAATTGCTGCAGACCTTTGCCAACTGCGTGTCTCCCATTCTTCTTTCGGAAAAGCAGGGCTTGGTGTGTTGGGAGGAGCCAGGTAGGTTTGCTATCTATCTCCTAAGCCTCAAGAGGTCCCAGATTTCGACCAGAGCTGGAGACGACCGCACACTCTCCCTGGTGATGAGATGATTCAGTATCCTCCAGAGATGCTGGACCTTGAGCTCAATGCCACTTCAGGACTTCAGCTGGTTACCTGTGGAAGAGGTGTGAGTATTTGCACATGGAAAGGCGAAGGGACAGAAGGTTTGGTTTTCAGAAGAGAAAACCTCGATTCCTCATTAAAGTTGTTGAGAAATATTCAATTTCTCCTCCTTCCAGGCATACAGTAGGAACGAATTCTATATTTTATTCCCACCCTTGTAGTGAAATGTGGCCACGTGCCCTGTGCTGACCGATGGAATGTAAAGCAGGAGTCTGTGTCCCTCAACGTGTAAACTTTCAGGGCGGTTGTGCTTATCACTAAATACTTCTCTCTGCCCTGGCACTGCCTGTGCTCTGGATCCTCCAGATGGTGGATCGTGGCTGCCCCAGTAGCCTGTGTCCTGAAGTGAAGGACAGAGCAAAATAGAACCCAAGATGGCCCTCAGGGCCTGCATCAGGGGGAAGAAATAAACCTCACGGCTCTGTCACTGAGATTTTAATATTTTTTATTAATGCAGCATTTCCTAATCTATGCTGACTAGTTCACTGATGATCATTTTTTTACATAAAAATGCAATTAAATATTACCTATATAATTATCTTTTTTTTAAAGGAAGATCAGAACAATGTCTAAAAGAAGAGAATTAAGAGAAAAGGCAGGTGATTTCTGTCTGTGAGGGGCTTGTCTAGGAAGGAAACTGGCAATACAGGGTGGAGCCCAAGCAGCTTTGTGATACCCTCGTGGTCATCCAAAAATAACTAATTTAGCCCTCAGTACAGGAGGTCATGTGCAAGGGGACTTCCTACAACCCGCTGAGCTGGGAAGATGGGAAAGCAAAACACCAGTCAAATCTCAAAATAACAAGGGTTAACTTCTTGGACTTTTTCTGACTTTAAAAGCTGTCTGTGGTTAAACACTAGAACAAAGAAAAATGGAATTTCTCTCTTTTCTCACTATCAGCAAAAACTTCTGGGAGATAGGCGTGAGCAAGTCTTGTTGACCTTTACATTCCTCTGCCAGGCAATAAATTATTAGTAAATCAATAAATAATCAATAAATTATTATTAACTGGGAAAGTAAATGTGAAAGAAAGGATAATTGAATGAAATGTATATCAATGGTTTGGGCTAAAGGCGTAACATTTGGGGTATGTATAACTCATTTTTTGGTAGCCAAGTGGAGGATATAATGTAACACCTCACTGTATACACACTTAACATGTACACATTTAGTTCTTCTTGAAGGCTATGGATTCCATCACTTAAATACGCCATACCTACCTGCTCTCCAACTCCAGTGACTTAATTTGGAAACCATTATCTCTTGCTTAGACTACGGCCATTGCTTGCTAATTGGACTACAAATCTTTACCCTGCGATGCATCTCTCGCAGCCCTCTGAATGTAAAGCAGACTAAGCTTCTTTCCTAATAAAAAATATTTTAAGTTTCAGCTACAACAGAATCAACTTCAACTCCTTAGCAGACTAAGCTTCTTTCCTAATAAAAAATATTTTAAGTTTCAGCTACAACAGAATCAACTTCAACTCCTTAGCAGGCTAAAGGAAGCTTCATCTGGGTCCACTTACATTCTTCAGTAAAATTTTAACTCATTCTGGGCCGAGCACTAAATTTACGGCATCACTTAGTTTATTGCTTTTTCTTCAACATGTTGTAAGTGTGCATGAACTGTGCCACAGGGCATACTATTCCTTTAGCAAAGACCTATCCTGAAGGTGCCCTCCGTATAACAGAACATAACATCAGCTGACTACTGCTGTTTATTAAGTGCCTACAGTGTCCCAGGCAGTGTGTTGTACATTATACGCATCCTATTATTTAATTTCCACAACCTTCTGAGATGAGTATCATTAGGGGCGTTGGACAGCGAGGAAACTGATGCTTAGAGATAAAGAATAACCTCACCTAACTTCACACAGCTAATAGATTTGAGAGGTCGAGTAGACCCTGGGCTGACTCCAAGTCCATTAACCGCTATGTGATACTGCTTCAGACCAAGCTCAGACGTTAACTCCTACCTCTATACTGCCTTTTCTGGCACCTTGAGGCAAAGTTAGCCATAAATTTTGCCCAGAATTACCTTACAGAACGTAATATATTATAGTTATTTGTTACGCATCTTTCTCTTTAAGTAGACTATGAGTTCTTGAAAATAGGTAATATATCTTATTCAACTTTGAATTTTCTTTTTGGACATCACTGTTGAGCATAGTGGTTGGGCAAGAGAACGTAACAAGTGTTTGGGATAAGAAAAGTGGAGAAAGTATGAGAGCAGAAGTTTGTTTACAGTGCAGAGAAAGAGAGAGGAATATGTACTATTTCAAAAAAAATGGTATAAGCACTGGAACCCTCTATGGGTGTGAAGATACTGTTTTATAGAGAGACTGCATTCTCAAAGGAAGGAAGGAGATGTAGCAGAGATTAGAAATGACAATATAAGACATTATAGAGTTAATGGATTTGGGCATTTTTTGACTTGGACTTTTTTTTATAAATACACCTTTAGAAATATCACAGCCTTTACGGTTGCCACTGTAATGGGTGGTCAAAGTGGCAAGTAGATTCAAAATAGGTATAAATGGAAGAGATTTCCAATGCAGCAAGCCAAAAAGAAAAACATAAAATTAAGATTCCGAATTAAGGGTGCCAAAGACTTGCAGAGGGAAATAATAATAACATATTGACTTTGAGCAAAGATAATTTGGATAAATCACTAATCAAGAGAGCAATTCAAAGAACTTAAGGATGCCATTAGACACTTCAGGAATGTCAACCAAGGAATATTATCACGACTGGAAAAGCCTTCCAAACATCGAGGAGATAGGCTAAATTGAATATTAATTAATATTAATGGAGATCCTAACAGTGCAAATATGGACCAAAGCACCCCTGACTTGGAAAGCTAGGGCAGAGGTATTCTCTACACAATTTGCTGAAAAACAAACCAACATCAACAACAAGGCTAGAATCATCTGACGCATCCACAAGATCTGGTTCTAGGACATTAACTAAACGTGATAGAAACAGTTAAAATCAGGAAGCATCTCCAATCCAAGTGTTTTCAACCCAGGTCAATTGCAGATAAGCAGGAATAAAAAGTAAAAGAAGGCAAGCAGGAAGAAGATGTATTTGTTCTGTGCAGATGGATTCAGGGACCGTGGAATATCCCCAAGGAAGGCAAGTGGAATCACCGTGAGGACCAGGCAACTACTGTAAGTGGTGGGAACCGTTTCAGAAGCCCTAGGCTGTACTTGAAATGCAAATTTCACTTTGTGCCATTCTCAGCATGGGGGAAGGGTGTCCAAGGTTAGCCAGAGCCGGAGCCGGAGCCGGCTGAAGAGAGACATCAGATGAGTGTGTGAGCAGAGAGTGAAACGCTTAGAGTCAGCAAACATCCCAGACTTTTCAAAGGAATCTTTTTTTTTTAAATTTATTTATTTATTTTATATATTTTTTATTTTTGGCTGCGTTGGGTCTTCGTTTCTGTGCGAGGGCTTTCTCCAGTTGCGGCGAGCTGGGGCCACTCTTCATCGCGGTGCACGGGCCTCTCACTGTTGCGGCCTCTCCCGTTGCGGAGCACAGGCTCCAGACGCGCAGCCTCAGTTGTTGTGGCTCACGGGCCCAGCCGCTCCGCGGCACGTGAGATCCTCCCGGACCGGGGCACGAACCCGTGTCCCCTGCATCGGCAGGCGGACTCTCAACCACTGCGCCACCAGGGAAGCCCTATCTCCTCCCTCTTGAGCTTCCCTCCCACCCTCCCTATCCCACCCCTCTAGGTGGACACAAAGCACCGGGCTGATGTCCCTGTGCTATGCAGCTGCTTCCCACTAGCTATCTATTCTACATTAGGTAGTGCATATATGTCGATGCTGCTCTCACTTCATCCCAGCTTACCCTTCCCCCGCCCCATGTCTTCAAGTCCATTCTCTATGTCTACGTCTTTATTCCTGCCCTGCCACTAGGTTCATCAGTACCATTTTTTTTAGATTCCATATATATGTGTTAGCATACGGTATTTGTCTTTCTCTTTCTGACTTACTTGACTCTGTATGACAGACTCTAGGTCCATCCACCTCACTACAAATAACTCAGTTTCGTTTCTTTTTATGGCTGAGTAATATTCCATTGTATATATGTGCCACATCTTCTTTATCTATTCCTCTGTTGATGGACATTTAGGTTGCTTCCGTGTCCTGGCTATTTTAAATAGTGCTGCAATGAATATTTTGGTACATGTCTCTTTTTGAATTATGGTTTTCTCAGGATATAGGTCCGGTAGTGGGATTGCTGGGTCGTATGGTAGTTCTATTTTTAGTTTTTTAAGGAACCTCCGTACTGTTCTTCATAGTGTTCATTTGTTTTTATTGCTCATTCCTGCATCTAACAACACTCTCCTGACTAGTAGCCTTATGGTAAATTTCACCTCTTCTCCCTCTTTTGTGTAGTTTGGCAATTCTTGGCCCTTTATTCTTCCATGTTAATTTTAGTATCCATTAGTTAAATTTGTTTGTAAACAACAAACAAAAATCCACTGTGAGAGTACTGGTTACTATTACAGATATTTAATGTTTCCATTCATAAATATGACTGATATCACCAATTATTTTGATCCTTTTAGAATATCCTTCAATAACATATTATAACTTTTCCATAAAGTTTATTCTCTACCTTTCTAAAATATATCCCTATGTACTCTTGCTGCTATCATGGATTTGTTAAATTATATTTTCTGAATTTTTACTGTCAGTGTTAGACATTATGGTTTTTCGAGTAATGCTGATGCACTTTTATTAATTTTAGTAGTTTGTATTTTCTTTCTGTGTAGATAACCATATCACCTTTGAATTATGTTCATTCTGTTTCTTATAAATTGCACACCTTTTACGTTTTCCTATCTTATTGGTCTGGCTAAGACTGAGGGTTTAATTCTGAAAGGAATTGCTGATAGCAGGCAGCCTATATTTTTCTTTACTTTGGAGGGAATGTGTTAATGTTTTAACATGAAATACAATATTTGGTTTTGGATGTTGATTGACAAGCTTTGTAAGGTTGATGCCATTTTATGTCTTGTTTGTTAAGAGATTTTTAAAAATCATGAATAGAGAATTTTAACACATGCTTTTTTGCAGGTGTTAAGATAACCATAGTTTATCTCCTTTAATCATTAATTTGTTAAAGTAGCGAGTGAATTATAGTTGTACATTTTATAATGTTAAACTCTCTATGAATTACTGGGATGCGCCCTGCTCATTCACTGAAAAAATGGCTGAATTCAGAATCATTTGCTAGTATTTTATTTAGGAGTAATGCATCTGTGTTCCTCTATAAGAAAAGACTGTCCTACAATTTTTCCTTTTGATATTTACTTGGTCCAATTTAAGAACTGAGATTATATTAGCTTTATAGAGTGATTTGGAGAGCTTCTTCTCTTTGCTTGTTTCCTGGAATATATCGTGTACTGTTGCTTCATGTTACTTTCTAGGTAGGATTTTTTGGAGGGGTTTGGGAAAAAGGAGGGATGGGTAGATTTTTGACCATCAATTGAATAACTTTAATGACAATTTCTAACAAGGTCTCTCTCTCTCAGGGATGTGCCTATATCATTAATCTTTTCAAAGAACTGGCTTTGATTCTTGTTCATCCTCTTTGTTTTTCTTGCTGTTGTCTTTCTCCTCTTTATTATTTCCCCTTCCTTTCCTCATGTTCACTCTCTTAGTCTTTGCATGCTTCATGAATTGAACAGAGAGCTCACTAAATTTTTTATTCTGTGTTCATTCTTCATTTGTGCATTTAAAGCTCCAATCTTCTATATTACTTCGGTTGCTACTCATGAGCTTTGATATATGGCTTTTCAGTTCTCTATTTTAATATCCATTCTGAATTCCTCTTTGACTTGTGAAATACTCAAATGTTCAAATTTTTAAAATTTTTGAATGAGTTGTTTGGGTATTTGTGGTCATATTTTTGGTACTTGGATTTTACAAAGTAAAATGTTGTCCATTCCTATCAAATTCTGGCACATTGTGAAACATGGTCGATTTTTATCAGTATTCTATATCTGTTAGGAAACAACGAATATTTTAATTGTTGGGTATAACAATTAAAATTTAATTGTTTAAATTTAATTTAATTGTTTTGTACAACAATTTAGGCAAATTTGTTATTGTGCTTTTCTGATGCTTTTTTACTTTTTTCCATTTTTCCTGGTTGTACTGTTTGTGACAAGCGAAATCTTCTATGATTTTATTTTATCAATTTTTCTTGTAATTTTGTCTACATTTTGCTTGATATATTTTGAGGTTAGACAATAGTTTTAGAGATGGATGGGTTTAGTATTATTTTATTTTCCTGGGAAATTGCTTATTTTATAATTAAGCTCTATGGTTATCTTTATTGCAAATATTCATTTATATCTTTAAGTCTGATTGGCTGACATTAATGTTGTCATACAATTCAACATCTTTATTTAGATTTGTATTTGCCTAATGTATCTTTTCCCATTTTTCATTAGTATCTTTTCTCTGATGCCTGTAAATTGCATATAACTTAATTTTTCTATATCAACTAGAGGATCTTTATCTTTCAACTGATGAGCATGCTCTATATTTATTGGAATTATGGATATGTTTGGAATTATTTGTATTTTTTGTGTGTTTTCATGCTATTTCTTGATATTTTTTCTTTTTTAAAATCATCCTTCTGTTGGGTTATTAGAACTTCTTTCTGCTTTTTCCCTCTCTGCCAACTTAAAAGATATGGTTTGTATTTTTTCTGATATAATGACATCATGTTAAAATGTTAACAGGTTCTTCTCATGAACAATAAAGGACTTTCATATTATTGTTGTGTAGCACTTTAGCGACATCCTGTGTTACCCCTCCTCCACAAGTAGGTGTTATTTTAATTATAATCATTAGTTTTTACAATAAAGTTTATTTAGATGTACTCATGTTTTCCTGATTTATTTTCTAACCATACATTTTTGCTTCCTTTTCCTTTCTTAGGTTCAATTTCCATCTTTATGAGATAAACCCTTTAGTGGCTCTTTCAGCAGGATATCTGAGTGGTAAAGTCAGCATTTGTGTGAAAATATTTCTATTTTACATTTGCTTTTGAAAGAGAAATTTAACTGGGCATAGAAGTCCAAGTTCACATTATATTCCTTAGCAACTTTAAGATATTATTCAGTAATCTCTACTTTCCATTTTAGTTGATGGAGCATCTAACTGACAACCTAATTATTCCCTATTTTGCAGGTAAAATGTCATTTCTATCTGATTATTTCTGAGTTATTTTGCTTTTCCTTTCCTCTGCAATTCCACTATGATGCATCTCATTAAATGTTTATTTTTATTTACCCAGCTCAGGAATTCATATCATTTTTATAATGAAGATTCATAGTTTTTAAAATCAAGTCTGAAAATTCTTAGCTAGTTATCATTTTTTTTCCCCCAGCTGTTCCCCTGTTCTTTTCTTCTGGAGCTCTTACTAGACACACATCAGTTACCTTTATTCTACTTCCCATGACACTCAGTCTTCACTCTTTCCATTCCTCTGTCTCACTGGGTTATTATTTCCTGTAGTAATTGCTATAGACTATTCTTTCAGTTCACTAATTTTTTGTGTTCAGATTCTTTATTCAATTGTGTTCAACATGATATTTAACTAAACCTTTGAACACCTAATTTTGATGACTACATTTTCTTTTTCCTTAAAGTTCATTTTGTTTTTCTTTCAAAAACATTATTTCAAAAATGTTGCCTTGGGCTTCCCTGGTGGCGCAGTGGTTGAGAGTCCGCCTGCTGATTCAGGGCACACGGGTTCGTGCCCCGGTCCGGGAGGATCCCACATGCCGCGGGGTGGCTGGGCCCGTGAGCCATGGTCACTGGGCGTGCGCGTCCGGAGCCTGTGCTCCGCAACGGGAGAGGCCACAACAGTGAGAGGCCTGGGTACCGCAAAAAAAAAAAAAATGTTGCCTTTTATTATAATTTTATTACATCTTTAAATCTTTAACAATTTTAAGCACATTTTATGATTTTTCTATTACTTCTAATTCTTGAAATCTTATTCCTACTTTTTGCTTTTAACCTGCTTTTAACCAGATTCTCCCTCAGGGTAGATTATTTTCTTGTGTGGTTTGTAATTTGTGTGTGTGCCTATTTAGCTGAGATGTGTGTGTGTGTGTGTGTGTGTGTGTGTGTGTGTGTGTATGCTAGGAGAAAAATCCTCCTAAATAACGTTTTGTTTTGTTTTGTTTTCCTGAAGGATCCTGTTTCCTTAAATCAGGATCTCAGCACATCTTTATGGGACCAGTATTTATGCCAGCTTTTTCTCCTGCTTTATCTAGAGCATAAACTGGGGCTTCCATTTCCCACAGAATATTTTTTCCCAGTTATATTTCCAGGAAGTAATCAGAATTTTGTCTGTTCCTCTAGTTAGTGATAGATACAATTTAGCTTTCCTTTTAGTCCGTGAGCAGCCCTCCCCTGTTCTGGACTTTATGCAGGAGTCTGGATTACATATTGCTTTTTCAAATGTGCCTGAAAAAGGCACATTTTTCAGAACCCCTCGGCTACTCAGACACCATTGCCCCAGCCCCCAAGATTGAGTCATATCAGGAGTCAATTCCCTCCTGGCTACCAGGACATCGCGCGTGAGCTTTGACTTGGTTGACCTCCCCCAGCTTCATCTCTTCTTCTCTGCCCGGATTTTCTGTGATGCTGCTGTGCTCACATCACCCCAACCTTCTTTCAGCTTTCTTCTTCCTGCAGGTCTTCAGTGTATGGGTTCTTGTGTCTGGAATGCTTTTTCCTCTTTCCTTTTCCCAGCTGACTCCCACTTGGTCCTCCGATATCCACTTCACCAGACCTTCCTCAGAGATGCCATCTCGGACATGATGAACTAACTATAAAACCCGTATCTCAACTGCATGTCACACAATGGGCAACTGTGTGTATGTTTTATTTTTAAAATGTCAATCCCGTTCATCAGGGGGAAAGTCTACTTTATGCATCATTATATATGCAGAGCCCAACTTACATTAGGTACTTCATAAATTCGTATGGCCAGATGAATATCAAAATAATGTAATACACAAAGATAGCTGACTTCAAAAGTCAGGTTGACTGCATGCCTCAACTAATAAGTCCTCGAGCTGCAACTAAGACCCGGCGCAGGCAAAGTAAATAAATAAATAAATAAATATTTGAAAGTCAAGTTGAGCCCTTAAACTACTGATTATCTAACTGTCCTTTCCTGGAAAGCATGCTTTCTCATGGTTACTTTCGAATCTGCCACCTTGACCTTTAATGATGGTCTGGGATGTGTACACCAGAAATAATTCTTCATCTTGTGTAATCCTGCCACATTTTATCCTAGAGACAGCCCCCAGAGGAGCCTGTTAGATAACTTCCTGATTCTGGGACTCTACCGCTGACAAGGTGTAAATCACATCCCAAAACGGAGAACAATCTCTTTACGGCAAGATCCCAACGCTTTAGATCAGCAAGCCCAGGTAGACTGTGCTGCTGCTACTACAAATAATAACGTTGTCATGATTGAGTAATGCCTGCGTCTCAGTCATTTTACATATAATTTCATTCATTTCATTCGTTCACTTATTTCAGCTAACTGTGAGTTAAATACTGTGGTGGATGTTATTGTTTTCGGTGTTCATACCTGAAAAATGAGGACAATAGTACCACACTATTTGCTTCCAGATGAGTCGACTGAGCAACAGAACAGTTGATTGCATGGCGGGCTTTGAAGCCAGAGGGGTCTGACTCAGAACTTCCTAACTCTTGACTTTTGGACACTCTCTATTATTCTAAGGCAGGTTCTGTCCGAACTGCCTACACATTCATACAATGTATACATACAACAAACGTCTAAAAGGGCTTGTGAAGTAAAATTCATATTTTATGGCAAGAAAAGAGAAATTTAAACATAAAAATTTTTCTCTGCCCTTTGGCCTCCTCTCTCCCCGCACTGTGCACTGTATATCTGCATTAGGCATCGACCAAACCTCCCCCATCGGCAGAAATACCTGCTCAACCATGGAGAGCAGCATTCTCCTAGCATCAGCAAGACAACTCCTTAAAAGATAACATTCCTTCCTGATCTTGCAAGGGGTCACATGACCCACCATGATGATGCTTAGATCTGGATTATGTCAACTGTCAATCATACATCATTTGATGTACAACCCTCTGTCTCAAAAAACTTATATAATGGAAGGAACAGTTCTCAGAGCTTTCTGAGAAGCTCTTTTTGGGTCATAATCTTCAAATTTGGCTGGAATAAAATTTTCCATTTCTTTCTTAGATAGACTGATTAATTTTTCATTGACAGGCTAAAACACAAGGAGAAAGCATAAGCCCTCTAACGTATGATTTGCCACATCTGTTGCTAAAAGAAGCCTCTTCCAGAATTGTGTGTGTCGGGGGAGGATCTTTTCTAAATCTCATCACCCTTCACACTTCCTCACCTGGCCCTTTCTCAGCGTCGGGAACTACATGCCTCACTGCAGCTACATCTCCATTCTGGGCTCAAAAGAGGGAACCTCGAGGGAACGGGGGATTTGCCTGTTTCAGACTCTTGGGGAAGATCTCTGACATTCATTTTCCCTTTCTAAGTGCTTCTACTGAGGTCTGGGAGTGAAAAGCCCCAGGCTTCCCTGAAGTGTCACAGAGTTAGTCAGCCCTTCCTGAAAGCAAAAGGTACTCCCATGGAAGAGTCACCAGGCTGAATCACCTGTTGTTAGCACTTTCTAAAAGGAAGTGCCTGCAGACAAGTGCCTTCATTTGCAGAAACCACTGGTGTTTGTTTTGGAGACTGCTTGCTCCAGAAACTCCAAGGAAACTAGCCTTGGACTAAACATTCTAACAACCTGTTACAATTGCTGGTACGCTGACTTCCGGACTTGGGCGCTGTGGTTTTAATGGTTTTTTTTTACGTTGAAATCGGAGTGACAAAGTGGTCACATGTTTCCATCTTGCAAAGTTATTTCCCATGAGTGGAACAATGCTCCCCTTTACTTGCTTCTTACCTTAGAGACTAAGATTTGATAACCTTATGAGAAAGTTCATCACCCATAAATTTTGGACGTGTGATGGTGATTTCTGGTTTCATTAGACATTGACAGAAATTAGAATAAAGTTTTTGTTAGAGCCTGGAAGTATTTTTAAACCATAACAGTATCGGCTTTGTAGGATGTCCATCTCCAATTAAAATCATATATTTTATATTCTGACATCCAAGTACTATGGTTAAGTACCAAAGTTGGTATTGTGTCTCATTCTGTGAAAGACTTGAGTCTTGCTTGCAAGATTGCTTGCAAAATTGCAAAGGAAAATTTTGATTGGAATATAAGATTGAGCTTGTGGGGAGTGTAAGAAAACAGTCTCGTGACTGATGGGGGTGGGAAATGTGTCTTGACTGAAAAAAAAAAAGCCTGTAAAGAAATGAGGCAACATACCTGAGCAAAAGCCCACCCCAGGCTCTGCTGGACTGTGACAGAACAATGGGAAGGTTTTACCTTTCGTGTCTCTTCCCCTCTACCCCAGTTACATGTCCAATGCTAATGAGTTGACTTTGGGAGCCTCTGTGGAAAGGTGCCACGTGGGTCCTGTGTCACCCAGACCAGGGTGGGCCTGCAGCATGGTGGATGGAGACCATATCTCAGCCACCTGAGACGTATATATATATATATATATATATACGTTTTTAAGAATACTCATATAGATATATGAATCACTTTACTGTACACCAGAAACTAACACAACATGGTAAATCAACTGTATGAAGCAAGGATAAAGATCTTGGTTGGTGTGAGGTCTGCAGGAGCTGTGGGGAAGGCAGCCCTGTGTCAGAAGAGATGCTCTGCGGGAGGTAGTTCTGGTTATCCAGCTCCAGTGGTGGCCTCGCTGCAAAGCCATGGGATCAGGACAGTCACATCCATAGTCAGCTTTTCCTCTGTCCGCAGCCAAGGTGATTTTTCTGTGCTACAAAACAGAATTACGTCTCCTCTTTCCAAAAAAAATGTCCTTGAGTCCCTATTGCCCTCCAGATAAAGTCACACCCCCGATACGGCTCCAAAGTCTTTGTCATCAGAACGCTGGGGACCTCTAGGTCCCACCCTCTCCTGCCTTTCCCACCCCTCACTCCCTAACTGCTCACTCCAGCCCTCCTGGACCGTGTTCAGATCCTTAGTTATATTATATTCCCTTAGATCTAGGCTGGGCCTTCGCATGCTTCAGGTCCCCTCTGTCCCCACGCCTCTCCATCAGCCCTTGTTGAAACACTCCTTTCCCTGTTCACCAGGCTAACTCCTCGTCTTCCTGTAGGACTCCGCCTAGACACTGCGTCTTCCAGGAAGCTTTTCTTGAGCCTCCTCGAGCTTGAATAATGTGCTCCTCTTTGCATGCCTCTAGTACCTTATACTTATGCCATTATGGCTACACTTCTGCTGTGACCACACTTCATTAAACTTCCTTTCTTTTCTTGATTTATATCCTCCAACAGACTACAAGCTCCATGAGAACGAGAACTATAGTGGTCTTATTTACTGTCCTACCTTTAACGTTTAGCACAGATTCTGACATGTAGTAGGCAGGCATTCAATAATATTGGTGGAATAAATAAATTCAGTGTATAACACTGTTTGGTTTTATGCAAATATCTACACAAGTACTTTCTCATTTTGTTCTCTTAAAACTTCTGCCAGCGAGACCGCACAGATCTTACAGATTTCATTTCACAGACATGGAAATTGAGACCTAAAAACACTCAGGCAACAGTGTAGAGACACAAAGAAAGAAAGTGGTGGAGTGACTACCCGTTCCATCGTTCCATCGCAAGCGCCTTGTTTATATCACAACACTTCTTGCCCTGGCTTCTTCTTTCATATAACGGAAATTCCTCCCCTCTAGGTATCTCTTCAGATGCAAATTTTGTGTGTATCTGCTGACTGCAGCAGACACTACTGATGCCCCAGTTCCCTGTCCCCATGGCCCACCTCTGAGTCCACCTGTGGTGGCAGTAGACAGCTTCCAGAATGTCGAGAACTTTCCACCTCAAGCCCCTCCATGTCTCTTACCCTCTCCCCCGGGATTTCTTCGGCACCCCTTGTGCTCGCTGTCTGCATACCAGTGCAACCCAGCGGTGTGTGGAAGGGGTTTCAGTGACCTTGGGAGCAATCCGCAATTAATGGGGACGGAACCTGCTGCAGACATCATGCAAGCTTCCGCACTCTCTGGTGGCACAGGTCTGAGGTGAGTTCCCTTCTCATGTTTCCTTACAGGGTCTCCATCGGGGTGGAGCTCAGCCGCCTGCAGAGCTGAATCCCCACAATAGCGCACCTCTTAATGGTCATCACTCTCTCATCTGTGCTTCTACAGATTACGTCACAGATAAACTACGGGCACCCAAGCCTTTGCCTCAGGGACTTCTTTTGGAGAAAACCAATCCAAGATATTGATAAATCCATAACAAGTAGGAAGGACATGGGGAAAGGACACTCTCCCGCCACGTTCCCCTCCTGCCTCCTTACCAGATGATCTTTCGGAACCCCTTTCATCTCTGAAAGGTCACCCATTCTACCCTGGGTCCTTCTGGTCCATCAAATGCCAAGCTTGGAGGTAATTGTCCTTCCCAATGCAGTGTTCCTATAGATACCCAGGCCCCCTCAGGGCACTGGCCTGTGGCAGCCTGGTAACTGGCACAGAGCAAGCAGTTTCCTACCACTGTGCCAGTTCTCTCTGTCCTTTGTTTATCAGAACTGGCTGGAATTACTGCCTAGATTCCCTGGGGGAGGACAGACATTGCAAACAACCATGGCCATCACCACTTCAAGAGCTGAAGCAGACAGAGCCGGCAGCACAAGAGGGCATTAACTTCCAGACACACACATTTAATTGCAGAGAGTCTATGAACAAGGGTGGACGGTGCACAGGAGAAAACATCCCCACGCAGCAAAACGCCAAGGAGCGGCACACCAACCGTCCTGGGTCAACTCTTGCACAACGGGTTCCTGAAACCAGTGTTCCCAGAGTTGCTGAAATGTTTGTTTGTTCAAGGGGCCTTTCTCTAAATTCCAAAGGTCAATTTCGTTGATGCATGTCAATGCCATCTCCACCAAGAGATGTGTGCTTCTGACTCGCGTCCTTCTCTCCCCTCTCCCCGGGGATAAGGGTGGCTACCTGCTTAGCGCCACTGGGCACCAGCTTACTCTCTTCTTCACCCCCAACTACCTTAACTGACTCTTTGAACCCTGCTCCACCACGCACTTGGCCCCAGCAGGAAGAACTCGCAGGCACAAGAAGGCAAATGAGTTTCACAGGCAGTGCGTTATATTGGATCAAACTTTGGGCATCTGACTAAATTTGCCTGTTTTATCTTCATATCCCTTTCCTAAGTAGAGGCTCTGGCCCTTAGCAGTTGCTCATTAAATATGTGTTGAGTCTCATTAAATGTGTGTGGATGCACGCAGGAGTGGATTCATGAATATATGCATAATTCTTTCAGTTTGAAGGATTGGGGCTAATGCTATGAATATATTTCCTGAATAATTAGCTTTGTGCATAGTGGGTGCTCCATAAATGTGCATTAATGGATCAATAATGTGCCTAGAGAAGAACAAATCACTACGGAAGCCTGTGGGTATGCTCCCACCTTGCTGTCGGAGGGCTTCACGCTGTACCTCCTGAATGATTATAGTCTCGTGTAAGTGATTTTCATGGTAGTTTGCACTTCTGAGACTGGGAAAGCATCATTTGAGTTGGGCTTTCCATTTTGGCATATACCCTTTATCCGTATCCTGTTCTATATTAGTCTTTTGAGGCATCTAGGAAGAATTAGATAGTGGGGGGAGATCAGGGCTATAATTAGGTTCCAGACAAATTCCCTAATTGAATAAGAGTTTATCTGTGATCTTAAGTGTAGCCAGTTAGTCCCCACGGGCAAGTACCAGCTATGTTATCTATAGTACACTGTGGGCACACAATACATTTTATAAAACCATAATAGAGTAATGGGTACAATCATTCATTGTTATCTTTATCCATTTAAGGCTGTTTCAAAGTGTCATATCAAATACAGCTTTTTTTCACTTTATAATAATACTATAGAATTGAGGTAAATTTTTCTTCTCTCATATAGCATTGAATATTTCCAGAAAGCTGTATAGCTTGGGCCAACCTCTCTTATGTAATAATAATAATAATAGTGCTAGCACCTGCCATTTTTGAGCCTTTACTGTGTGTTAGACTCTGTACTAAATGTTTTATATATGCATCATCTTATTTATTCCTTGAATTAAGCTTTTGAAGCATTTATCGTAATTTTCAGTTTACATATGAGGAAATGGAAATTTAGAGCAGTAAGTAATTTGATCAGTATCTTATAGTTGGTAAATAGAAGTCTGTTTGATTCGAAATCCTTTGCTGTTAATTACCTTACTAGTATGCATGCAGGAATACTTTACAGAAGGCTGAAATTAGGGCCATCACTTTAAAAACTGGGACTTAGACTAACAACAGCTGTCATAAGATGCTGTGCTATTATGTAAGTTGTCTCAGTTAAAATTTAGGCTGTGTGCCTAATAAATTAGGTACTATAGCCCCTTTATACAGATGAGAAAATTGGAGCTCCCAAAGGTCATGCGATTTGCTACAGACAATCAGAAACTAGGTAGTAGAACTGTGACCTACACCAACTCTGTCTGACCTTGCAGCTGTATCAGCACCCTGATAACACTCTACTGCATCTAATTGCCAAAGCGTCTATCTAATAGACATTTGTCATTCTTTTGTCTGTATAGCATCTGTTCCCCCTTCTTAACAACACCTTGATTTTGCATTTTACTTTTTTGTGGGAGATTACCTCTTCTCGTGTATCTGGAGCTGTTGGGATAATGAACCCATGTTTCTACATTTTACTAAAGAAGCTGAAAGGACCAGATTTTACCTTCAATCAACTCATGTTGACAAAATGTGGACAGAAGATCTAACTTGACAATTGGAATACGTTTTGTTTGTTTGTTTGTTTTTTCAGGAACTTGAATCTTGACAGTCTGATGCAGGTAGTGGAACATTGTTGGAATGTGTTAATCGCACTTCTTTTCCATCAAGTTTCCCTGCTATGAGATTATTCTTGTGATCCCCACATCACTTTAACTTCCCTCTGGCATAGCCCTGAAGCATAATGAAAAAAGAAAATACTTCCATGAGCCGAATTCTAAAGAGCTCATTTCATCAGCTTTGATTAGGAGAGATGGTCAGAGACGAGACCCTGCCTTAAACATGGGCAGTGGCTAACAGTCTGCTCAGACAATGAGGATCTTGGAAGGATCCTGGTTAGGGAATCGATGACAAGGACCTTTTGAGAAGTATGTCGACGGATCTTGATGAATAGATCCTATATTACATATTTAGGATTCGTTGCAGCTTACTACAACAGAAAACCCTACAAAACAGTAACCAAACAACATGGAAAGTCAGTTTTTGGTTTGCTTTGTTTTCTGTTCACATAAAAAAGAATTTGTAGGTGGGTGTCCAGGACTGATATAACTGCTCCACGGTCATCATGGTTACTTCCTGGTCCAAGATGTCTGCTGGAACTCCAGCCATCATGATGGAAAGAAAGAAGAGGAGAAAAGCAAAAAGGGAAGCATGTCTCAGCTGAGTCAGCTTCTGTTAAGCAATCTTCCTGGATATTCCATATGGTATTTCCGTTTCCATCTCACTGGCCAGAAGTTAGTTACATGGCTACACTTCGGTACAATGGCAGCTAGGAAGTACAGTTTTGTCAGGTAGATGGTTTGATACTCTAAATAAAATCAACATTCTATTTCACATAAATTAGCACCAGCAATTCACCACTGCAAAAGGGAATCTTAATAATCAGGTGGACAAACTTGTTTTGTGCAATGCTAAGTTCCTTTACTGGTCACCCCAATTTGCTCAGTACACTCTTGAGCAAAGACCAATTTCTTGAAAAGCATAAACCATCCAGTGGTTTGAGTTGAAAAGCACAACTCATCCAATAGAAAATATATTTTAAGGAGAATTGAATACTCCTATAACTATTGAGGAGATCAGTTACCAAAAACAAAACAAACCACTCTCAAATAGAAATCTCTAGGCCCAGATGGTTTTTCCAGAGAATTCTATCAAATATTTAAAAATTTATTTTCTACATAATCTGCTCCAGAAAATAAAATAAGAGGGAACACTATGCAATTATTTTATGAAACCAGTATTTACCTAAAACCAAAATCAGACAAAGCCTGTACCAAAAAACAAAGCAAACAAAAAAGACCCACAAATTATAGAACCTGCATAAAGATTGTTCCTTGCAGCTCTATTTGTAATAGCCAAGAACCGGAAACAGTTAACATCGTCCACAATGAGTGGATGGTTAAGCAAACTGTGCTCCATCAGTATAATGGAATACTGCACAGCAATCCAAAGAAACTAGCTTTTGACAAACAACAACTCGGATGGATCTCAAAGGCATTATGCTGAGTGAAGAAAGCCAATCTTAAAGGGTCACATACAGTGTGATTCCATTTATATAACAATTTTGAAAAGACAAAATTATAGAGATGGAAGACAGGTAAGTGACTTTTGGGAGTTAGGGATGTTGAGGGGTGGGGATGAGTGTGACCATAAAAAGAAATAAAAGGAATCCCTTGGTGGCGACTGAATAGTTCCGTATCTTAAGTGCAGTGGTGGTTGCATGAATTTAGGTAAGACCATACCAATATGCCAATTTCAATGTTCTGTTTCAATATGTTACACTGTTAATTACATAAGATGTAACCTTTGAGGGAAACTGGGCATAGGTTACATAGAACCCTTCTGTACTACCTTTGCAACGTTTTGTGACTCTGTGAGTATATAAATAAAGTTTTGACAGAGCTGGTTATCTAGGCTTCCTTCAGTTCCATTAATTCCTAATATCTTTTCAATAAATCCCTCTTTTGTTTAATATAGCATGTCTTGCTTTCATCTGAATTATCCTGATATGCAACATTGATGTAAGTGATTCATCTTACCCTGGGAAGGGTGAGCAGGAAAAAAACTTCTAGAAGATACGCATTGGAAAAAGGGATCAGAAATCACCTGTCTCTTTCTTCTAAGTCAGGTTGCGTTAAATTTGACTCGTGTTTTCCTGTCTGCTGAACACAATTATACATTTCACACACACACCCTCACCGCCAGATCCCACCCCATGCCACTGTGTCTTCGTCTGTCGGGACAATCACAGTCATCTTTATCTTTGGTAAAGAAGACACTACAATTTTATAACACTTACTGGACTTTTATGGTTGGTTGCAAGGGGCAGAGAGTCACTGCGCTAGGTAAGCACCAGGAGCTCAGTGGGAGAATATTAATTTCTTTCGTGTAGAGTAGTTTGGGAAATGGGCTTTCCATAGATATCCAAAATCAGGATCTTCACACTGTATTTTTTGAGTCAAAGTGATTATTCACGGACTTTCTTTGAAATTGTCTAGTGTTCCTTCTTCGGCATGCATCAAATATTCAAAATGTAGGTGCTTCTCTCTGTCTTTTCTACTGTCACCTGTTTGACTCCGGATCCCAAGAGGACAGGGTAACACAGTACAAAACATGCCCCGTTAGTTATCAGGAACCATAGGTGGAGCAGATTTCCTTAGAAGGGAATGTGAACAGAGCAGGAAGTGACCAACATCACGAACGTGGCTTTGCTTGGAGAAGCCTGGGAAAGCTTCCAACCCCGCTGACCTGTCGCACTGCTTGAAATCTCATCTGTACTCCTTTTCAGTTGAACACATCTTGGGTTTCAGAATGCAGACGTACCACTGGAGTACTAATGTGGACATACGCCTTCAATTAGGGTATTTTCTTTTCCAGGGTTACCTGATATCCTGAATGGGGATTCAATATCATCTGTCCATGCATAGACACAATCTGTGTGCTTTCAGGACAAGTGAGAAAAGTAAAGAAAACCAGGAATGGGATGAGATAGAATGTGAGCTTAAATGGGCTGGTGGGCTTAAATGGGCTGGGGTCATGGGGGCAAGTGAGACTCTCAAACATACTTATGAAGAAAAAACAGAGCCAAGGGCGTGGTCAGCATGAGAAACCTGCTTATCACCAGGGAGGATATAAAACCTTATCCTGGAATCTGTGAGTGTGAAATTCTCTTGATAGCTTTGAGGTCACATCTAGCAGAGTTTAAGAAAGAAGCCATGTACAAATTCCAGGACAGGTACATAGTGAGGAGAAATAGCTGTAGACAGCAGTTCATTGTGTCTAGACCTTTTTTTTTTTTTTTTTTTTAATGTAATGGAATTTATTGGCTTATGTAACCGGGAAGTCCAAGGGCAGAGCTGGCTTCAGTTGCTATGGCTTGGAAGGTGTTTTCTAGGTTCACTCTCTCTCCCTCCCACTTCTTCAGGCCCTGCCCCTCCCACTCTTGACTCCCTTCTCTTTTTCTGTTGGTTTTGTTCTCAGACAGGTTCTGTCCACAGCCATCCCCAAAGTGACTTTTCCATTAATTTCTCTCAGCACCCAGATATCTAAAGTAAGAAAAGTGTCCATTGACCCTGTGGGTCTGGCCTGGGTAACAGAACACTCTGTTCAAATGTGATCATGTCACCTATCCATCTCTGTGGGCAGGAGAATTGCAATTGGCTCCACTGTAATACATGAAATGGAAAAAAGCCACTCTCACCTTGACCTTAAACGACTCATGGGACTGGAAGGTGCTCTTACAGGTAAGATAGACCCAGTCTGGAGAATTAGGACTTGGGCATAAAAGCGTTAAAATGCTTGAGGGATGACAGAAAAGTAAACATAGATGGGGGAGGGCACTGCAGGCCAAAAACATTTCCTTCAGCGTTTTGTCAGAAAAGATGTGTGTGGGAGTGAAACCGTGCAACTCAGACGGGGACTCAAACCCACATTCTTTTAACTGAGATCACACACCTGGTCTCAGGACTTAATGAAGCTCAGGCTCTTGATGTCTCATCGCAGAAAGAATTCAGTGAGAGACAAAGTGATAGGCAAGGAGTGGATTTATCTAGAGAGAAACACACTCCACAGACAGAGTGTGGGCCACCTAGAAGGCCCCATGGGACGGGGTTGTCAGTTTTTATAGGAGTGGGTAATTCCATAGGCTAATTAGTGGGAAGAGTATTCCAGCTATTTTGGGGAAAGGGTGGGGATTTCCAGAAATTGAGCCACAGCCCACTTTTTGACCTTTATGGTTGGCCTTGGAACTGTCATGTCACCTGTGGGTGTGTCACTTAGCATGCTGATGTGTGGCACTGAGCAGCTACTAAGGCTCAAGGTCTAGTGGAAGTGGATTCGTCCTCCATATTGGACTTATTTGGTCCTAATCAGTTTATATCGTGTCCTCAGGCTATGTCATTCTTTTACAGGTTGTGCCCTGCCCCCTTCCCTCCTGTTTCAGGAGGAGGCCACACGTGGAACAATTTTGACATACAGATGCCACATTGGGAGAGTGACACAGAAGATCAAAGGAGGAAACATGGGAGCTCTGTTTCCCTGTGTCCACACCAGGCTGTCTCTGCACTTAACAGTTACCCTTAGGGAGTGCTGACATGGAGTAAAAGTCATCCAGCTCAGGAAGAAATGGAAGACAGATGTGCTAGGCCAGCCTGGAATACTCCTCAGCACTGAAGTGAAGGAACTGAAAATCTGGACCCTGGAGTAGCTTTTAGCTACGCTTCAAACACGTGTGAAATAGCAAAGGAACAGGTCAGGGGTACAGCTCATAGAGCAAGTCCTATTAAAACACTTAGTACTCACGCAGTGAAGGATGCTTTGGAGCTTTTCACCTGATAATACCACCAAAAGCTAATGCATCATTTTATGCCTGAATCTCATGGTTTTTAGGTACAAGACAAGGCACAGAGTTAGTTCTGGTGTTTTGAAAGTTGCCCCATAACACCAGCAGTTGATCCACACTCTTCCTTTTTTCTTTTAAACATCTTTATTGGAGTATAATTGCTTTAGATCCACACTCTTTATCTGACTTTCTGTGTAGGATCACAGCTCTTTGAGGACATGTCTTGAGACGATGCTATATGTATAGAGTATAGAATGTATATTATCTAGCGCCTGACATGTGAAAGGTGCTTTAAAATTTATCATAAGATGATACAGAAATGAATGCTCTAAAGACAGGCACCTGAGGTATGTCTTTGGTTTGGAAGCATAAAATCTAGTGTCTATTGTTTTTTTTTTTTTTTTTTTTTTGCGGTACGCGAGCCTCTCACTGTTGTGGCCTCTCCCGTTGCAGAGCACAGGCTCCGGACGCGCAGGCTCAGCGGCCATGGCTCACGGGCCCAGCCGCTCCGCGACATGTGGGATCTTCCCGGACCGGGGCACGAACCCGTGTCCCCTGCATCGGCAGGCGGACTCTCAACCACTGCGCCGCCAGGGAAGCCCGTGTCTATCGTTTCTAGCCCTTTCTAAAATCACAAGATGATTTTACTGGGCTCTATTGAAAGGTTATACGCTGACACTGATTCCGCCCCTTAGCTGTAGGCAGCACCCACCTCAGGCGGCTCTTTGACCGTGTGGCTGAGAATTTCAGTCTAGGATCTACCCCTCTGTGCTTGGGACAGGAAATCAAGCCTTCCTCTCCTCTTTGGACAGAATAATCGAGGTATATAGCTTTTTGATAATACCATTAGGGTTTCAGAAATGGGCACTAAATGGAACCATGCAGAACCCTGTGGGGCTCCGGGGCAAGGGGGCGGTTCAACCAGTTGCTCATCAGGGAAGGGAGGGGATGCGGAGACAAGGGAGGAGCAGCCAGGAAACAATAGTGCAGGCTCGGGGCAGGTCCTGGTTCTGCCTCAAGGGACACACGTGACAATGTCTTTGCGCTTCTACAGCACAAAACCCCCACCAGATGGAAGATGTTCCAGAGAAAAGGTCACAGTTTGATAAACACAGAAGCTCATCAGGAGACCACCTGAGGCCAGACTAAAGGAGTGCAGGTCCTGCACACACCCTGATCCTTAGCAGCAACCCAGCCCTGGAACTATTCCTATGAAACGCCTCACCAAATCCCCCTGAGTTGGACACAGAGTTTTGAGAGGCATGAGCCTGCTGTGTCCCCACTTTGCCTGGCAAAGCAATAAAGCTATCCTTTTCTACTTCATCCAAAACTCTTGTCTCCAAGATTCAATTCAGCTCTGCTGCACAGAGGCCGAGGTTTTGGTATCATAAAGAAGCCCCGAACCAAATCTTGCTCTGTTTTCTCCACCCAGGGCAGCCCTGTTGAAAGCTGGGGAACATACTTCAAAGCCACATCTGTGGAATTCCTCTGTCACTGCTGCAATAAAGGGTGATTTATGGCGATGCCTGTCCTTGGTTTATCCCAGAGCTAGGAGGACAGATGACGAAGGCACTCTGTATTACTACCTCTCTCACCATCGAGGAGTCCTGGAGGTGACCACGAGGATGGGCATGGTGGAGAAGATGCTATATTAATGGTGATTTTTACTGAGAACAAAAGGGGACCTCTGCTTTCCTCTTCTGTTCTCTTTTCTCTCTGTAAGGGGACTTCTGGCAATGGGCATTGCCATTGCTCCCGACTTTTAAATGAAAGGCTTCTGAAGTAACTGGCACTGTTTATGGAGTATGAATTAAAGATGGAGTCAAGTGGGCTGACTCACTGGCGATTGGTGGGTGATTCACTGCAGGGGAATCGCTCCCCAAAGCCCTTAGTGTCGAGTCACCAATTAGGGCCATCACGTTGGGACCCTGTGTCTCTGTGTTTCGGCGGCCAGAGCAGCACAGAAGCTCAGAAATGGACACCGGGACAGGAGAAAAAGCTACAGAAAGCTGACGCTAATGGACTGGGTCTGTTTAAAATAAAGAATGTTGCAAAAGACAAGGAAGCACACTACATGATGATCAAGGGATCAATCCAAGAAGATATAACAATTATAAATATCTATGCACCCAACATAGGAGCACCTCAATACATAAGGCAACTGCCAACAGCTATACAAGAGGAAATCGACAATAACACAATAATAGTGGGGGACTTTAACACCTCACTTACACCAATGGACAGATCATCCAGACAGAAAATTAATAAGGAAACACAAGCTTTAAATGACACAATAGACCAGGTAGATTTAATTGATATTTATAGGACATTCCATCCAAAAACAGCATATTACACTTTCTTCTCAAGTGCACATGGAACATTCTCCAGGATAGATCACATCTTGGGTCACAAATCAAGCCTCGGTAAATTTAAGAAAATTGAAATCATATCAAGCATCTTTTCTGACCACAACGCTATGAGATTAGAAATCAATTACAGGGAAAAAAATGTAAAAAACACAAACACATGGAGGCGAGACAATACATTACTAAATAACCAAGAGATCACTGAAGAAATCAAAGAGGAAATCAAAAAATACCTAGAGACAAATTGCAATGAAAGCACAATAATCCAAAACCTACGGGGTGCAGCAAAAGCAGTTCTAAGAGGGAAGATTATAACAATACAAGCCTACTTTAAGAAACAAGAAAAATCGCAAATGAACAGTCTAACCTTACACTAAAGGAACTAGAGAAAGAAGAATAAACAAAATCCAAAGTTAGTAGAAGGAAAGAAGTCATAAAGATAAGAGCAGAAATAAATGAAATAGAAACAAAGAAAAGAATAACAAAGATCAATGAAGCTAAAAGCTGGTTCTTTGAGAAGATAAAAAAAATTGATAAAACTTTAGCCAGACTCATCAAGAAAAAGAGGGAGAGGACTCAAATCAATACAATTAGAAATGCAAAAGGAAGCGTTACAATAGACACCACAGAAATACAAAGCATCATAAGAGACTACTACAAGCAACTCTATGCCAATAAAATGGACAACCTGGAGGAAATGGACAAATTCTTAGAAAGGTGTAACCTTCCAAGACTGTACCAGGAAGAAATAGAAAATGTGAACAGATCAATCACAAGTAATGAAATTGAAACTGTGATTAAAAATCTTCCAACAAACAAAGGTCCAGGACCAGATGGCTTCACAGGTGAATTCTACCAAACACTTACAGAAGAGCCAACACCCATCCTTCTCAAACTCCTCCAAAATATTGCAGAGGAAGGAACATTCCCAAACTCATTCTATGAGGCCACCATTACCCTGATACCAAAACCAGACAAAGATACTACAAAAAAAGAAAATTACAGACCAATATCACTGATGAATATAGATGCAAAAATCCTCAATAAAATACTAGCACACAGAATCCAACAACACATTAAAAGGATCACACAGCATGACCAAGTAGGATTTATCCCAGGGCCACAAGGATTCTCCAATATATGCAAATCCATCAATGTGATACACCATATTAACAAATTAAAGAATAAAAACCGTATCATCACCTCAATAGATGCAGAAAAAGCTTTTGACAAAATTCAACACCCATTTATGATAAAAACTCTCCAGAAAGTGGGCAAAGAGGGAACCTACCTCAACATAATAAAGGCCATACATGACAAACCCACAGCAAACATCATTCTCAACAGTGAAAAACTGAAAGCACTTCCTCTAAGATCAGTAACAAGACAAGGATGTCCTCTCCCGCCACTATTATTCAACAAAGTTTTGGAAGTCCTAGCCACGGCAATCAGAGAAGAAAAAGAAATAAAAGGAATACCAAGCGGAAAAGAAGTAAAACTGTCACTGTTTGCAGATGACATGATATTATACATAGAGAATCCTAAAGATGCCACCAGAAAGCTAATCAATGAATTTGGTAAAGTTGCAGGATACAAAATTAATACACAGAAATCTCTTGCATTCTTATACACTAACAAGGAAAGATCAGAAAGAGAAATTAAGGAAACAATCCCATTCACAACTGCAACAAAAAGAATAAAATACCTAGGAATAAACCTACCTAAGGAGGTAAAAGACCTGTACTCAGAAAACTATAAGACACTGATGGAAGAAATCCAAGATGACACAAACAGATAGATGTTCTTGGATTGGAAGAGTCAATATTGTGAAAATGACTAACTACCCAAAGCAATCTACAGAACCTTGCAGATCCTCCAGCCCAGCTCACTCTCTTCACAATTGAGGACCCTAACTCTCAGTGAGGAGGGGTGACTGGCCTGCGATTGGCAGGCAGAGGGAAGTAATGCAACCATCCCACCAGGCAGTTTATATTTATTTGCAGAAGAATCCTGATTTATATGGAACATTTTTCCAGTGCTGTCTTTTCTCACTAACAATTTCTTTTTTAATTTTTACCTTATATTGGAGTATGGTCGATTTACAATGTTGTATTAGTTTCAGGTGTACAGCAAACTGATTCAGTTTTATATATATATATGTGTGTGTGTGTATATATATATATATATTTTTATATATATATATATATATATATATATATATATATATATACACACACACACACACACATCCATTCTTTTTCAGAATCTTTTCCCATATAGGTTAATATAGATTATTGAGCAGAGTTCCCTGTGCTATACAGTAGGTCCTTGTTGTTTATTTTATATATAGTGTGAATCCCAAACTCCTAATTTATCCCTCTCCCCCCTACCCCCCCCTTCCCCTTTTGGTAATGATAAGCTTGTTTTCTGTCTGTGAGTCTGTTTCTGTTTTGTAAATAAGTTCATTTGTATCATTTTTTAGATTCCACATATAAGTGATATCATATGATATTTGTCTTTCTCTGTCTGAACTTTTGAAGGCGTATTTTATCCATTAATTTTAGCACCACTTAAGAAATATGCCAAACTTGTTTCAACTCAAGTACCAGAATCAGTCTCCCCTCAGATAAAATCATGGTTAGTCAGCAGCTGATTTGGAATTTTACCATTTTGAGGAAACTCTTCATCTCCTTTCCTGTGTCTTTTGGCCCAAGCTGTCTTGCATTTTTTTTACTATGTCCTTCGTTTAACAGTAGTATTGTTTTTTTCTTTTTTTTCCTGAAACTTGAATTTGTGTTCTATTTCAGTTGAGACTTAATGGTGCAAGAGAATGATCAGAAAGAATTGCCTTTTACATAATAAAAACAAACACTTTTATGCAAGTTTTTGGAGAGGGTTGGGTAGCCAGGCTATCAGAAGAGACGTAGGCATTTTTTGCTTCTTATTCAGATGATGATAAAGAATTTATGTTTTCTGCTTCAGAAAACAAAACTCTTTTTCATTAAATGTGAGGTGAATTATAGGTAATGGTTCATGGTCTCCTTGCCAACAAGGGAAAGAGGAGAACGCCATTAACCAGTGGGTCTCAAACTTTAGCTTATAATGCCGTCACCTGGAAACGTGTTAGAAAAGCAAATAATCAGGTTGAACTCCAAATCTACGGATCAGAAACCCTGCGAGTGCTCCAACCCCATGTTTTATCAAATTTCAGGCAATTCTGACGTAAGCCTAAAATTTGAGACATACTGGGTCAGCCAAAAAGTTCGTTCAGTTTTAAGTAAAAATAAAAGATGCAGGCTTCCCTGGTGGCGCAGTGGTTGAGAGTCCGCCTGCCGATGCAGGGGACACGGGTTCATGCGCGGGTCCGGGAGGATCCCACATGCCGCAGAGAGGCTGGGCCCGTGAGCCATGGCCGCTGAGCCTGTGCGTCCGGAGCCTGTGCTCCGCAACGGGAGAGGCCACAACAGCGAGAGGCCGGCGTACGGTAAAAAAAAAAAAAAAAAAAAAAAAAAATGCATTTTTCATTTTCACAAAGAACTTTACTGAACACCATATTCACTAACCAAACGAACTTTTTGACCAACCCAATAGATTGCTGGAAACTAAGGAATACAACCCATTTAAGAATTTACTCCTGACTATGAGAACAGGTAGAATTTCTTCCAATCTGAGAGCAGCTATTTTACCGAGGCAGGACCTTTTCCATATCAGTGTAGCTGCAAGGTAAAGATAATATTACAGCTTTTAGTGCAGGCTGACTGGCCCGAGGGGAGGAATGAGTTGTCAGTGTGCGGTGATTTCATACTCTGCTCCTATCAGACACTGCCTCTGCTCCCTGTATTTGCCTCTCCCTCCCTTGAAAGTTTACTAGTAACATTTAATAACTATACTTAAGGCTTTAATCTTATTATACGTCAAATACCTTAGGGAGGAATACTTTCATCCTTTACCAATCTCTTATACAATGAACTGAGTTTTGGACTCCTTTCTGAGGAAAAGTTTGGAGAACCATGAAAGACACAGAGAAAATTAGACTATTTAAGGAAGGTATAATAAAAATATGTCTTGTTGCCTACCTCAACAGGCATTCATGCCTTCTTCCTTTTTTTAACAGAATCCTATTTTTTGTTAGGTATACGGCAATTCTGCCTCTGTTGTAGCTGGGAAAGCTATGAGATTAAGATATAGTCAGCAGAAAGTAAAACATCCATAGAGGGCTTCGTGGAAGTCTTCTAAAAAAAGAAATTGTGGGGGCTTCCCTGGTGGCGCAGTGGTTGAGAGTCCGCCTGCCAATGCAGGGGACACGGGTTCGTGTCCCGGTCCAGGAAGATCCCACATGCCGTGGAGCGGCTGGGCCCGTGAGCCATGGCTGCTGAGCCTGCGTGTCCGGAGCCTGTGCTCTGCAATGGGAGAGGCCACAACAGTGAGAGGCCCGCATACCACAAAAAAAAAAAAAGAAAGAAATTGTCCGTATTTCCCTTTTTCTTCCCATCACCTGGAAGGCAGATATAAAGGCTGGAGCTCCAGCAGCCATATTAAACCATGAGGCGGCAGAAATGTCTTGAGATGTCTGAGTGGAGAGAGAGCAACTTGAATTATTAATGACTGAATGGAACCAGCATTCCATTCCTAGATATGTTAAAACATGAGAGAGAAACAAACTTCTATTCTTGGGATTTTTTTTTTGATTATATAAAATACAACATGATATAAAAGATGGTGCCAAGATGGGAGTGGACAGCACAGAAAGGGGGGATTAGGAGTGTGGAAGCTAAATTTTCCTACTTACAGCTTAGCCAACCCTGTCAAGCAGTAGGATATTAAATTCCTTCTCCCAGAAAATTAGCTCCCCCTTGCCAACCAGCTCATGAGTCTTTAACTCTGTAAGTACTTGTTCTAGTTTTTCAAACTCTATAGTATCTCCACTTCCCTCAAAGAGTGTTGTAAGGTCTCACAACAACACTGACATGATTTCAGTTATATGTTTTAAAGCTAGATATTTTATGTCATTTAGAATCTAGGAGTGGGATTGGAGAAGGTCTTTTATAGTGAACTTGACAGTAATCAAACAGTCAGAAAAATATTTCTCTAAAAAGATGACAATGTAATACCATAGAAATTTCTCAGTTTTCCCCGCGGCCTTCCTCTGGGGTTCTTAGGGCAAAAATTCCCTTCCAGGTGAACAGAAATGAGCAGAGCTCTTCTATGACTCTATGCCTCGGGTCTAAGAAAGCACGTTTCCTTCCACACTGTTCAACTGTGAGTCTAGCAGTCCCTGGAAATTCCTAATAGCACCAATCATAGCAGCAAATAGTTACATGGTGTTTGCTCTTTGTAGACACTGGTCCAAACGTTTTATATACAGTATAGTAACTCATATAATCATCATTCCCTATCATGTATGAATCGTCATCACCCTGAAATTGACTCACAAAGATGTCACAAACACATTGAATGGAGGAACTGGAATTTGTACCCAGGCAAGTGACATGGAAAGGAGGATGTTATGAGGAGATTTCCGTGGGCTTCGTGCTCTGTATCGAAATCCGTAATCCCAGATTTGTTTACTACGTGGCTAAGGGGCATTTGCAGCATAGAGTCTACATTTGCCTTTTTTCATTAGCTTCACATCAGAATTGATTCTCTGTTTTAATTTCTGTATTGGAAATTAATGGACAAGGGAGATGATAAATACGGACTCTTTAAGTTTGTTTTCTTTTTATGCTTGTTTTGTATTTTAGAAGAAGGGTGAACATGGTGACAAGGAGCAGATCGGTGGGATGTCACATTGTCTGTTCCTTCTCCTGTCTCTGTCCACCCGAAAGTTCCCCTCCAGAGTCTGAATACAATTTCAGTGATTGCCCTGATAGGACACGTTTAAGTGAAGCGTCTATTTGCCTGTGCAGATTTCATCCCTGTGTTCTTACCACAGTAGGAATTCCACAGGAGTCACACATGGCTCCGCGTGCAGTGGATCGGGGTGGGGGGTGAAGGAGGCAAAGAGGAGAGAAATATGTCATCAGTGATGACATTTTTCCTTTCCTGTAGGCAAAGCCCCAACTAGTCTCTTTCTAAGCCCAAGGCAGTTATTTGGCTTTTCCTGTTTGTAGTATTTATGTGATCTTCCTTTTCAATCCTTAGTTGTGTTATTAATCTTCTTTTCCCAATCCGCCAGCATTTAAGCTTCCCTGACAGTAAAGATTCTCATATAACAGTGGTCACTGAGGTAGGAAGAAGAATTCCTCTCCAACTTTCAAAACAACAGGGAGTAGAGTTTTCTTTTTGATAAAGGAAACTCTTAAGAAGAGGAATCCAAGTTATCCACAGTTCTACCACCCAGAATACCCCTATTAAAAAATTTACAAATAAATAAAATAAGATTTGCTTTTATTTATTATTTTTGGCTGTGTTCAGTCTTCATTGTTGTGCACAGGCTTTCTCTACTTGCGGCGAGCAGGAGCTACTCTTCGTTGCGGTGCGCAGGCTTCTCATTGCGGTGGCTTCTCTTGTTGCGGAGCACGGGCTCTAGTCGCGCGGGCTTCAGTAGTTGTGGCTCGTGGGCTCTAGAGCGCAGGCTCAGTAGTTGTGGCGCCCGAGCTTAGTTGCTCCGCGGCATGTGAGATCTTCCCGGACCAGGGCTCGAAACCGTGTCCCTGCAGTGGCAGGCGGATTCTTAACCACTGCACCACCAGAGAAGCCCTGATTTGCTTTTGGACACACAGAGAGCTGTCTGGATGGATTACTGTGGCTCTGTCTGGTGCCATGGCCCTGGGGGATAACCTCTCAAAATTCCCCAAGTCCTACTGTGGAGAAAGAGTTAATTCTACAACATAGGAAAAGCTTTTGTAAGGTACTTGGGAAACCACCCTTGCTCGGGCTGGTGCTGTCTTGCAGGTCGCTGTTGCCCTCTGGTGGTGACAGGGCAGACTTGCAAGCAAAGTTTAAACTTTTCAAGCCTGGGACAGAGCGAGGCAATCCCCACCCCTGATGTCTGCCAGGGCCTTTGGGGTAAATGGACATCCACATGTCATGTCTACACATATGTAAAAGTGATAAATCAAGATAGCAAATTATTTAAAAAGGTTTCCATCATCCCACCTCGAAAAAGATACTTTTGTAATGAGCTGGGGGCCCATCTTCAAGTTAAAATTCCCAGACCCCTGAGAATCCCATATGAAACCCAGAGGCCTGGAGACAGTGGGTGTCAGGCGTGGCTCACTCTTCCCAGCCCCGCTCTGTTGCACATCTCCAGGGACCGCACCATCGCACCATGACACCCCAGCCTCCTGGCCAAACACCATCCCCATCCCTGCTCTGCAAAGAGCCCCTCCTTCCCACGCACTCGCTGTGCGTCCACGGAACGAACAGCACTGACCTCATCAGGACCAAGCCCAGCAGAGGACTATGCAGGTTTCAGAAGCAGTCTTGGGACCCCTTGTGCAAGGATTCTGTGTTTCTCGTACCCAGAGCATGATCTAGAAGGTGGCAGTGGTGGAAGTGGTGTGGACTCTTGGGGGCAATTAGGGTGACCTGACTGGGTTGCCTGCGTCTGTCCTGCTCTCAACACTGAAGTTCCATGTCCTGGGAAACCCTTCATCGGGATGTGAAACGTCCCACTTTTCAATCTTGTGTCCAAAGATTAAAGGAGAAGGGCAAAATGCACATGACAGTCGCCTAAATGGGAGCTGAAAGTAACACTGTTTTCAACGTCAAACCGATGTGTTGTAGCTTATCCCTCTTCTACAGTCGTGGTCACGGATGTTGGCAACTGTGGTCTGTGGTTCACAGCCATAGGTCCCCCACGGATGCTCACTCCGAGGGATGTGCCTTATAATTCCAAGTGTTCACAATCCGTCCAACTTTGCCTGTGGACTGACTATGGTGTCTTCTTTGTATTGAGACAGTAAGAGAGTTTGATTTTTCACAGTGTTTGCAATCATGTTTACTGAACCCTATTGAAAAGTTTAGATAATTAAAGTGAGAATAAATACATATTATTGGTTTAATCAGTCCTACTCTTAACCACTACTATTCCCACAGTTAAGTATATTTTTGACGATGCTTATGTTCAAGAACTCAGTTTTTTAATGTTGCAGGCAAGCAGATGCTAAGCTGCAAAAATTAGAGATGGCATTTCAGAAAGCGATGATATCCGACTTCTTTATTAAGTTTGCTGTTAAGCGAACAAAGAGAAAAACATTTCTTCCATTAGCAAAGCAAATAGGACATCTGTGCACAAGGAAATGCAACACACAATTTGGTGGGTGAAATTCATTGTCGTGGAAGGAATAATTGGCTTGTGGGTACAGAGAGTTTTCTATCCCAGATCTTAAATTGGATAAGATCTCACAGTCTTTAAACATTTCTTTGTTGTCATAGTTTAGTTTCATTTTGATTTTAACCCTGGTTCGGAAACAACGGAAAGCAAAGTACAGATTAACAGTGAGGAAAGGGGAACTCAGTCTCTGAACCTCTCTGTCTTGATATCCTATAAGTTGAGAGACCTTTGCAGATCTTTGCATCCAAGTTTGACCCAAAGGCAGGCCGGGGATCAGGCTGGCCCGGGGCTTGTGAGCCCACAGAGAGAGCATGACATGTTAGCTGTGTTTGTTTTCTTGTAAAATCATTCCGGAGTCTTCAAGTCCTCCCTTTCTTTCAGGCATTGTTGTCGCTCTTTCTTCTGAAAAAGACAAATAAAATTAAGTCTTGCCCCGAATAAACGCATCATTTTGAATGAAACAGTGGCTAATCCTTCATGTCCCTGAGGCCCCATCTAAGTAAAGACACTCATTTTTCAAAAATAAAAAAATTGTCATGACAAAAATAAATAAATAACCAACATTTTTGGTTATTTATTTATTTTTGTCATGACAATTTTATCAAAAATAAAAATAAAATTGTCATGACAAAAATAAATAAATAACCAACATTTTGGGGGGGTTACAAAACTTCCTGTAGTCTGAAAGCCTGAATCTTTAAAGTCTCTTAAAAAATGACCACACCCATCCTAGCCAGACAAGGGCACAGGATGGAAAGGACTCAGTGCTTCCTTGTCACCAGCAGTGGTGGGCGGTGGCAGCTGCCAAAGGGAAGCTGAGTCTCGTGTACGAGGCTTAGCACTTGAAGGCCTCGTCCCTCCTTCTCAGGTGAAGATTTGTCCTACATTCTCAATCTCGGAGCAGTGGGGTTTTATTGTTATTAAGAGAAGCAATGGGGACTTCCCTGGTGGTCCAATGGCTAAGACACTGGGCTCCCAAGGCAGGGGGCCCCGGGTTCGATCCCTGGTCGGGGAACGAGATCCCACATGCAGCAACTAAGACCTGGTGCAGCCAGATAGACAAACTAACAAATAAATAAATAAGTGAGGCAATGGTGCCATTCCACGCAGATCACCCAGCGTGGTGGAGCCTTTAGTTGTGCCCTAAGTCAGCTTCCTCTAGGTGGTGTTCCTTGCTTCCCCCTAGTGGCTTCTACCCAGTCCACGGCTGCATCCCTCCCTGGCATGTCTTAGACAATAGCTCTACTCGGTACCATTTTTTACCTCCTTGCCATCGTTACAGAGGAAGATTCTTCTGCTAATACAGAGTGTGGGGAGAGTGTGGCGTTAGACACCATAACTTCTCAAGGAAGCTGGGGATGGCTAAGTTTAGACATCCGCTGGGCTGGGCCATGATGCCCAGATATTTGGTCAAACACTATTCTGGATGTTTTGGAGGGGGGTTGGGGATGAAATTAACATTTAATTCTGAGGACTCTGAGTCAAGCAGATTGCCCTAACCCTAGGAGGGTAGGCCTCGCCCAATCAGATGAAGGCCTGAATAGAACAAAAAGGCTGATCTTCCCCATGAGAGAGAAGAAATTCTCCAACAGTGACCTTCAGACTTGAACCACAGCATTGGTTCTTCCCTGGGTCTTCAGCCTGGGATATATATAGATGTGGATATAGGTACAGATACAGATATATATGTAGATGTAGGTATAGGTATAGATACAGATACAGATGTAGAAAGAGTTTCTAAGCCTTCACTTTGGCCTTTTCTTCGAGCTTGCGCTAACATCCTCACCTCATCATGGTCATGATCAAATCATTTCTACCATTAGTTATTTTTCCCACTGATACGGATTCCCTTTATCTCTAGAAATCTTGAGGAAAATGCATTCTCTTTTGTTCTGGAAGCTTTATTTTCACACTATGCCATAACGCTGCACATGGAACTCACTGGCCCTGGAAATCAAAGCTTGAACGTGAATTAGGAGTTGGTTCTTTGGCGAAGGAGCTCTTTGGTTTGCATTGATTTCATTCTTGTGTAAAGACAACAAACAAACAAACAAACAAACAAAACATTCTGAAAGCTTTGAAAGACTACACTTTGTTCACTCCCGTTTCAGCCCCCTTTAATCTATCTGGTTTTCTAATTCTTCAACATTTACTGAAAACCTGCTCAGAGCCAGGCCCTGTGGTCTCTTTGTGTGGACTTGGCTCTGTTGAAAGGATACCAGGGAAGAGGAATCTCTGTTAATCCTGTCACTCTCAGGGAAATTTTTTTTTTTTTTATTCATACAAACCTAGATTTAAAACATAGACTGAACTGGCATGCTTTTTTTGTTTGTTTGTTTGTTTTCGGTACGCGGCCCTCTCACTGTTGTGGCCTCTCCCGTCGCGGAGCACAGGCTCCGGACGCGCAGGCTCAGCGGCCATGGCTCACGGGCCCAGCCGCTCCGCGGCATGTGGGATCTTCCCGGACCGGGGCACAAACCTGTGTCCCCTGCATCGGCAGGTGGACTCTCAACCACTGCGCTTTTTGAGTGATGAGAGTCTCGGTCTTCTGAGCTGCAACTCTGACTTAAACGGTAGGCAGAGAGGACCTCATCAGACCCAGAGTTTCCCTTGGTCCGCTCTGACCACATGCTCTTGGCCCCTTCATGCCCACCTCCCCATTTTTTTGGAAAGGCCACGCCCTGGGAGGACGTGGGGCAGTAGGAGCCTTCCTGGCACCCCAAGAAATATACTGGTTCGTGACTTCTCACCAAGGGCCCTGGGCATTGAGGAGAGTCCAGAAGCCCCTGCCCCACCCCCCACTGCACTGAAGAGTGGAGACTGTGCCTACAGCTCTGGGAGATGCTCTGAGCCGGTCTGGTAGTCGCCCAACATTCCTGGGGGCTGTGGGAATAAGTCGGTACTTCTCCAGGTGGCGCGATAGGACCTTGAGGGCTGAGCAGCTTTTCTGGCTTAGACAGGATGAGGCACGCTGCGGGCTCCATTAGACCACTACCCACACAGGGAGGGGGCCTGCTTCGCAGATGCTCACTTGCCCACCAGCCCGACGATCAGGTGCCTCTCCCTGATGCTGTGATATAGATCAGCCCTCCGGAATTTAGGACTAGCCCAGGGACGTGTGTGCACAGTGAGGGCAACCCTAAATTAATGGAATTCATCCGAAGATTAACGTTTTCTAGTTTTCAAACCAAGTCAATAAAAAGTGACATTTATTTGCCCACCACACATGTGGATTTCCCATGTATTCCCATTTCACTCATTTACTTCCAAAGGGTTCATTCATTTTACAAATACAAACTTTCAGCGTAAGGAGGAAGAATCATTCTTCTAAAAAGAAAGAAAGAAACCAAAATAGAAAGTACAAATTTCTGAACTTTGTGGCTAAGCCTCACCCGTTCCCATATCATTAACTTCTCGTTTCCACACTGGTGATTTCAGAGTCTTATCAGCAGCTGCCTCTTCCCTTCACATCTCCACTGGAGCATCTCCAAACTTCTGCCCCCAAATTCTGCACATGTGGGGAGAGAGGACTGTAAAATCCCTGCTGTAACCCCTAAGCCAGGACTCAGTATGGGCTGAATAAGTCAGTAAGTGAACCAACGAATGCAGGAATTTAAATTTTATTTTTTTTGAGAAATCAGCAAGGTGATCTGTCCACAAGCAATTTTATTTGATTTGTGAAATTATGTTAGTTTTCTAGAATAGGGGTACACTCACTCCTCCGTGGGGTTCTGAATGAGGGGCTCTCCAGAGCTGTTTGCTATTACCCAGTGATCAGGGAGGGAAAGACAAGTTCCTGGCCATGAAAATTCTCTCAACATAGGAGAAGATGGTGCTCTGTGCAGCGAGAACATGAACAGGTCTGAGGTCCCTTTCAGATTATTCCAGACAGAACCCTCGTCCTCATTCTCCAGGCCCACCTGCTGTCCAGTGAAAGGAGGATAAGGAAAGACCTGTGTGGTTTGCGTTGCTGGGGAGAAGGGCAGTCTCTTAGCCACTTTGGTGGAGAATCGCCTCTATCGTCTTATCCCTGACACTCTTCAGGAATCTCACGACTGCCGTTCCGCCAGTGCCCCTCTCTTCTAAGGCCTGAGGTGGCCCCGGGAGATGGCTCGTCTTCCTGCCCTTTGCTTTGGGTGCAGCCGTGATGAGGTACTTGGTCACCATGGCGAGGTGATAGCTGCGCAGGGCTGCCAGGGCCTCCACGCACTGGTTATAGGCTGTCAGAAGCTGGCTGTTTCCAGAGGACAGGATGTGGTCCCTCAGGGAAGGAGCGGAGTGAATTTCTTCTATGAAGGCCCTATGGGAAGGAGGCATGTAATCCCTCATCCTGTGCAGAAAATCAGCTGAAAGAAACAAGGCAGAGCAATGCCATGAAACAAGGCAGAACGATGCTGGAGCTCCACGTGGAAAGGTAAGAGAGCCTGTCTGCCTTCCCAGACATCAACACAGCAGATGCTGCTGCTGCCCTCCTAACCGCTCATCCCAATGGTGTCTAATCAACTTGGCTGGCTCTTTTGCATACAGACATCAGATCCTCCAAACGTAGATTGGAGATGAGGCAGGAAAAGAAGCAAGCCCGTCACAAATAACTAAGATGGAACCAGCTCTACCGGCCAAGGTATAAATATTTATCATCTACCACATGTGGGCCACATATCTTGCTAGTTACACATGAGGTATATCTACAAATGTAAGGCATGAACCCTTAAACTGATGAGCTAAATACTCTGCTGAATTTTGTTTCCTGAGTGCTTCGTTGTGGAGGGAGTGCTAAGGAAGAGGAAGGTAATAGGGTTTCTAAGGACAGGAAGATAAAGAACGATCAACTGTTTTAGCAGCAGCCTCTTGAAGTCAAATGGTTTAAAAATCAAATCAATAGATATTTATGGGAAATACCGGTAGACGAGAGATCATTTACAGGAAACTCATTATGGGATTAATATTAGGCATGGTACATCAACTACTAACCTCATCAAACCAAAAGTCTGTGAAAAGTGATCATGGTTCTATAGAACAGACTTTTGTGGATGAGACTGGACCCTATGACACCGAATTCTAGTCATTTCTTTTTTCTTAATCCAACTTGAAAACTCTGTACCAGGAAGTGCCTTTTTGCAGCTGTTGAGCATTAGGCTTGATGCCGGCAGGTAAGGAAAGAAGCCATTTCAAGCTTGTAAAATGGCAGAACCCCTCTTCTGGTCTACGTAGCCTTGGCTCGCGGCCACACCATTTTTACGGAATGGGCTTCACGGGAGGAGCCCATCCCCATCCCCAGCTGCATCCAGACCTGGCAACATAGTATCACAGCCCTGGATCTGCAGATCTCTCCCCCACTCTGCAGAAGCAAGCTACTGCCTAAGGACCCAAACAAAGTTACAGGGAACAGCTGGAAATATAGGAATGTTTTAAGATTTGGAAATAAAACCCAATATTCAGCTGAGCTCTGATACTGATTGGCTTGACAGCCCCAGATGGCAGGTGCACAGTCTCCTGGTTGATCTGGAGAAGTATAGACTTCCTGAGAGTTTCATTTACTTACTTGGACATATCAGTCGATAAAAACACCACTGTTCTTCCTCCCTGTTAAGGAAAAAACAAGAAAAAGAAAAACGTCCGACTTACCACTTTCCTTGCTGTGACGAACACCCAAGAATTCATCAAAGGCATGCAGCACTGTGCTCTGAGCAGCGCTCGCGCCGGAGTAATGCAGGGGCTCTTTGGAGACGCCTTCATATAACAACCCCGCAGGCATTGCTGGGTTATCCTTCCAGCTAGGCAAGAGTGAAAGTCAGAGAGAAGAAGTGGACGCTAGGAGTTAAGAGTATATTTTCTGATATGGAAACAGAGATTGAGCGAGAAAGTGAACACAATTTCAATGGCAACTTTAGGGCAAGAGGCTGGATATCTTTGTAGGATGTGTACTTAAGCATTATCTTGACCCAACTTCCTAACAGGCCAGCCCTTCTCTTTGCTCATATAAAGGACTGTTCCAGAGAAGTAAAAGATATTTAGAGAGAAATCATTGGCATCGGTCCTATGACATGTTTTTGGAAAAATTCAATTATAAAGATGACGTCAGTGCCGATCAACAGGAACCATTAACATAGGGGATCTGGAACAATCTTCACTCCCTCTGCTAATCTCAACCTTGATGACCTTGATGCCCGTAACTCCACAAGTAGAGTTTTGAAAATACATGCACGTGCACACACACACACCCCCCCCCAAACACCGACACAAACACACAAATATACATACAAATACACACACATCTTTTCCCTTCCCTAAAAGTTATAGCTATAACAGTTTTCACATTAAACTTCAGTTCTAAATGCTACCTAACTTCATGGGAATGCCTTTATCAGATAGTTTGTTGATGGTAGGTGTTAATAATAAGGGTAGCCGCAAACAGAACACAATATAGCCATGCAGATCACCAGAATCTACGGTCAAGGACAGGAGGAAGGACCGGAATTAAGGCTCAGATTAAATGGTTTTTCCTTCCTTCTCTCTCCTCTCTTCTCTTCTTTTCTCTCCTCTTCTGTCGCCCTGATTCCACGTCTTCATCTTTTTGTCCTTGAGTCCCCCTCTTCCTGAGGACCCAAGCCACTTTACTCAGTTCGCTGTCTGACTTTTTATAGGGTCTTGAACCGTCACAGAGTGTATGTGGGTGACTCCACAATGAGACAGTCAGCAGCGCCAAGAACACACCACATCTGCCCTTACGACGCTTTACAGTTTACGTATCATATTCACATCCATTTTCTCGTTTGTCCTCTTTGGAGTAGATCAAGGCAGGCATTTTAAAATCCATTTTACAGATAAAGAAATAAAGACTCAAGGCACTAAGTCTCTAGGACCACGTTGTTAGAGAGAGAGGGAACCAGAACTTGACCCCCAAACTTGACATTTTCTAGTTTCACTTCCCAAGACCACCCACGGGTAAATTTCTACTTTTACTAAAGAACAGAATCGTTTCCTTTTATTGCCGGGAACCCTGTTGTTAATGGTTTTAAACAACAGGCTTATGTTGATGTCTCTCCTTCTTCCTGTAATTCTACAAGTCATTCTGCTGGAGAGAAGGGAAACACACACATCTCGCACACACAAAAGCCGCAGACAGACTGCTCAACTCGCATCCGTGACCTTCTCCAAATACTTCCCTGAGGTAGGAAATGCTATTGTTTTCTTTGGGGGCTGTTTTGCGTTGCCTGTTCTGTGGTTTCACTGGATGAATATCATAGTGGCCTCTGCAGTTGTCGCAATATCACTATGGAAAGAGTTGACACATGCACAGCAGGGCAGGGGACAAGTTAGAGGAAACCAGGGAGGATTCTGAGTCTAAGATCACAACCTGCTGTAGCTCTTAGGAGAGAGCGCTCTATCTTAAGCAGATATGGAATGGAATCTCAGCTTTGATACTTAGTAACTCTGAGCCTTGGGTGAGTTAATTAACTTCCTGGAGCGTCAGTTTCCTCATCCCAGTAATATTAGTATCTACCTTACTGGGTTGTGAGAACTAATTAAAATAATACCTGGTCCGTGCCTGAAAACTATTAAGCATTTGATAAATATTAGCCGTTTTATCATATTATTCACAGTGAATTTTAACCTCTGCTCCCTCCTTTTGTAACTTTGTACAAACCCTTCTGAGTCTCAGTTCTCCTGACTTGTACCTACTTCCTGAAGCTGCTGGAAGAATCAGGTGGATTCCACAAAGGTCTACTGACTCCGCAGAGTTCAGGACACTGGTCCAATAAAATTTCTAAGCAACATTTCATGGGGCAGAAATATTGAAGACCAGACCACTATTGTGTGGTAAGTGGACCAAACACGATGGCTGTACTGGTTCAGGTTTTTTTCTCTGTAATCCTGTTGATGGTCTCATATAGTCACTTTGGTTTCCTTCTCTAGTTCCTTCCCTTCACGACCACTTCTAAGTGCTGGACACTCTCAGGACTCATTCCTTGGGCTTCTCACTACTCTCACTTCCCAAGTGATCTCATCTAAGTCTCCTGGATTTCAAAGCCAACTATATTAGGATTACTGACAAATGTGCACCTGGACCTGGATCTCTGCCCTATATTCCAGAGACGTGTATTCAACTGCCTGCTAGACATCTCCATGGGAGGGGACACATCCCAAACTGACCTCTCGATTCCCCCTTCCTTTGGCCAGACCTGCCCCTCCCATGTCTCCACCTTCAGAGAAAGGAAAATGGCAGCTCCATTCTTTCCATGGATCCGGCCACACACCTCGAGTCCTCTCTGAAGGACCTCATTCTCTTCCATTCTACGTGCAATCCCAGAGCAGATAACTTCAGTCCACATCCAGAACTGCCTGTTTCTCAAGGCCTCTTCTGCTCCTGCCTGGTCCAGGCCACCACCCTGGACTGTAGTCAGAGTTTCTTAGGTGCGTTCCTCGGTCCATTCTATTCCCCACTCAGAAGACAGCGTGGCGATTTGCAACTTCACACGGCTTGTGTCATTCTTCTCAAAACTTGCCTGTGGTGCTCACCCCACTCAGAAAAGGAGCCAATGAGCCTCTACGTGATCTGGTCCCCCACCGCTTGTAGTTCTCATTCTCCCCACATTTACTCCATGCGAGCACTGCTGGGCTCGGTGCAGCTCTTCCTCCAAAAGTGCTTCCACCCCAGGGTCATTATGATGCTTGTTCCTTTCAGGCAGAGCAGGTACCTGGGTGGTTTGCTACTCTTCCTCACCTCCGTCACATATCTGCTTAAGCATCCTTTAGAAATGTGGCATTCGCAGATCACAATAAATAAATAAGGACTTCGGCTACCACCCCTAACACTGCATAATGCTCTATTATCCTACTTTCAAGTTTCCTGTATCTCTTCTTGTTGTAACACATCGAGTATGGTATTGCCTTTGTTATATTTATTTATTCATTATCTGTCTCCCATGATTAAACTGTAAGCGCCACACAGAAATGAAGTGGCTGTTTTTACTGCTCCATCCCCAGCACCTAGAACTGTGCCTGGCATTTTGTCAACCCTCGCTAAGTATTTGGTCAATGAGTGAATGAAAAACTAGCCCTCTATAATTAGGTATTATCTACGTAGAATATGTAAATCCAAGTGTATTTGTTGAAAGGACCTGGTCAGCTTAAAAGAAGATGATCGAGAAAAAAAGAGCATGAAAGTCAAAAAAAAAATAAAAGGAAGGCATCTACTTTCAAAACCCATATTCTCCAACTATGATGAGATTAATATGAGGAAGAAAAATTGGGTTTCTCTGAATAGCCCAAGGATTGCTCCCATGCATTCTCAGGCCCAAACTGCTGTTTGTGAAGAAAAGGAATTAGTTTCCTTACAAATCTCTGTAGGCAAGTTTATTTTTAACATTTCTTGTAGCATATTTCTAGCAAACCCCAGAAAAGGGGAAGTTTAAACAGGAAAAAAAAAAAGAAAGGAAAAGAGATGACTTTTATCCATAGGGGCTAACTTCCCTGAGGAATTTGATGTGAGTGAGAAATAAAGGGACTATGTTTCATTTACAGATGGAATTTCTTAATGCTCCTAAATAAAAATGTTTTTTTAAAAAGTCAACAAAAATAATGAGTCAAGCATAAGACAAATCAAGAACACAGGAGCAGATTTAGACTTTTCAAGACAGCCCTACTGGGAACTCTCAACAACCCAGATGCTTTTGGCCACCAACACATTTAGGATTGGCTACTGGCCACTTAGTTGAGCTACGTGGGAAATAATTTTGAGGATCAGAAATAGAAAAGAGGCCTTTATGTAGATCACAGATAAAATGCATCACTGACTCAGAACTTATCTTAATGAAAATGAAGTCACCCTTTGGTATCCATTTAACTATGATAGATGGAATTCTAAAAATGTTGTCCCAAGATTCCCATTCTAACTCCTAGAACTATTAATATGATAAGAAAGCATGCCTGTCGATATGATATATCATAAGGCAAGGCAAAAGGGACCTTGAAGGTGTAATTAAGGTCACTAATGAGAGACCTTAACATAGGCAGTTATCCTGGATTATCTAGGGGAGCTTGATCTAATCACACAAGACCTTAAAAGCAGGGAGTTTTCTCTGGCTGATGACAGGAGATCTCTGAGAGATCTGAATTACCAGAAGGATGGGAAATATCACTGCTGACTTGGAAAGGATACTGAAGGCTTCTAGAAGCTGACAGCAGTTTCTGCCAGGAAAGAATGAGAGACCTCAGTTCCCAACCCACAAAGAGCTGATTCTACCAAAGACCTGGATGAGTTTGGAAGTGAATTCTCCCCCAGATTCTCCAGATAAGAGCTCAAGCCCAGCAGATCCCGACTTCAGCCTTTTGAGACCCTAAACAGAGAACCAAGCCAAGCTCACCCAGACTTGTGACCTACAGGGATGTGAGGTAATAAGTGAGCCTTGCTAAGTTGTGGTCATTTGTTATGGAACAGTGGCAACTAACCCCAACTCAGAGAGCAAACTGAAGCACGAGGAGATTTTCCAGAATTAGGTCTTCCTAAAACACAGTCTATTTAAAACGTTTTGGAAAAATGGCCCTTTTGTTCTCCCCTCTGATCCTACCAAAGCCTAGCTGCATGCTTTGCTTAATATTTGTTGCTAGAATCTCTATTTTACGATCAGATCTTTGTATTGACCCTGGCTACATGCAAAAGATACAGAGAGCAAAATGAATACAGGATGAATAGTCCCTTTGTCGGGGGTTCAGGAGTGAAGGGTACATAGGAAGGTGTAAATTGTGAGATACGCTCTCAATTCCATTCCTTTGCTCTTCCCCTTTCCTTCTCTTTTCCCCATAAACCAGGTATCTGTTACTCTCAAGTTATTCTCTAGAAACTTTGCTTCCACTCACTACCCCTACAATGAGGGGTCCCCACCCAGGCTGGCCTCCCCTGAGAATGTCTCATACTACAGACCTACCCAATCTAGAGAAAATACTTCATACACATGGTCACCCCCTTCGTGCACCCATGGAATATACCACTAGATCTACGGATGAATCCGTACATCTATTGATGTTGGAATTCGGCATGACTCTTGCTACATCCAGACACAGCTTCATATTCTTCCTACCAGCAGCGTTTCAGGCACCTCCTAGTTATCAAGATGGTGCTTTAGATGATGTCTATTTCACATTTTCACCTCTTCCATCCATCACCTCCACCTTTAACTCTTCACCATTAAAACAAAAACAAAAACTTAGTTTCTCTCAGTTAATGTGAATAGGAAAGCAATCTTATTAAAACATGTCACGTTATGACAAATGTATTTAAAATAAGACATGTATCTAAGAGTAGAGTTCTCTATCTGGAGAAATTGCAGGCCAGGTGACCAAAGAAGAACACCAGAAGTATGAAAAACTGTCTCTGTTGTAGCTATTCCAAGAATGGTAGAAGGAAGCTTTTAAGCTACAGCCTATGCCTCCACCTGCCTGCATAACAGGCGGGAGAAAAGATACACATAATCGAGCTTTGTGGGTGGCACACTGGGCTGTGTTCCCCTCTGTCATCCAGTGGTTTTCTAAGGTGAGTACATTGAATCGAAAGTGATGGCCTCAGGACAATTACCCTAAACTTAAATATTCAATCCTTCAGTGTCATTTATCATGCAAATGGTTCCCCACTTCTTTTATCCAGGAACGGATCCTGGTGATTCCTTTGTTAGCAAGGGTTACTTGGTGTGTTTCTTCCTCTGGGAAGCTTCTGTCTGTTTCTCCCCTCATAAATCTGGGAAAGGCTACAGATGTCTCATGCAGGAGAAGAGTTGAACTGTACTTACCCAGAGAAGAAGATCCGGATGACTGCGTAAAAGATGTCTGGATCTACATAATCTAGAGGAGCAATCAAAATGTGAACTTTACTACAGGCAAAAAAAGCAATTGGTTCCACATGCACGGGCTCTGCTGCCCTCCCAGGACACCCCCTCTATCTGATCTGCACAGAAACCTGGAGGGAACACAGCAGCAGGAGGGGGAGGAATGTTCCCTTCTGTCGCCCCCCTCACGGGAGGGTTAAACGGTTCCAAATGCTGCCTTTTTCTATTTGTGGTTACTTCCCTCTTCTGCACTTAACAACAATCACCAAAAAGAGAGGTCAAGGCCATCTTTAAAAAATTAGTATTTTAAACAGCCAGAGAGAATGAAAGAATGTGGGAAGCAGAAAGGAGAAAAGCAGAGAGAAAGAATCTGGTCTCTTCAAGGCTTTCAGAAGAGAGGACCACTGAACCCCTGGGTGCATTTCTGTGTCGTCAACAAAGGGCAGAGAGTGGAGGATCCTCTGCTCAGGCTCTGCCACACTTGGTCGGACACAGGCTCACTCATTAGTCCGTGCAGCTCGTTGTGTGTGTCTGTTGTTGTTGTTGTTTCTGTTTGGGGGGGTTTTTCTTTTGACGGTGCCACATGTGGGACCTTAGTTCCCCAACCAGGGATCCAACCCACGGCCTCTGCATTGGAAGCACCTAGTCTTAACCACTGGACCACAGGGAAGTCCCTATGCTGCTATTTTGAATGTAAGCCAATGCGTGGGGATAACTGATCCCACTCGCTTGTTAACTTGTGTGTGTAAGGAAGCACGTCCTCACGTTTGCACCGAATTTCTTTTCATCCACTTTTGAACGTTATTCTCTCTTCTTCTCACAATGGGGCCCCTCTGGGAGCTGACATGTTCTTCTCATCCAGATTCCTGTCTATGTCTCTTTGTTTCGGAGAAAAAAAGAAACATCTTTTTGATGAGACCTAAATAATGGCATCTCTACACCATCAATTTACCTTTTCCACCATCACACCTGATCTCTGGTCTTCCATCTCTGTCTTCTCTGAAGCCCCCTGGGCTCAGGTAACTCACATCTCCCATCAGCCTCAGGGCTTCCCAGGGCCTCTGAGGGCTGTCACATCCTCCCTGCTCATTTGCGACACCATCCCATGTGCTGGACTTTTCTCTGGGCCCTATTTCTGGGTCTTTCCCATTTGGTGCTCTGTTCCCACAAATATGCTAAGTACTATGTACAAATTTTTGCTGAAGCAGTAATGACTGGAGATAATTTAATGTTTTACCCAACTTATCATATTTAAGGAGGAAAAGCCAAATGATTACTTCAGTAAATGTGAGATAATTTTTTCTTTTTTTTTTTTTTGGCTGTACCACATGGCTTGCAGAATCTCAGTTCCCTGATCAGGAACTGAATCCAGGCCCTCGGCAGTGAAAGCGCAGAGTCCTAACCACTGACTGCCAGGGAATTCCCACATGTGAGATAAGTTTGATGTAAAATTTTCAATAGATATAAAAAAATCCATTCATGATTAAGACAAACAAAAACTTTTAGCTAATTAGGAATAGGAGGGAACATCCTTAAGCTGATCAAAGGAAGCCACAGAAAGCCTCCAGTGCATGTTACACTTAACGTTGAAATATTAAAAATGTCTTTTAAAATGTCAGACAAAACCAAGTATCAGCACGTCCATTCAACACCGTGTTAGGCATCCCCTCGCCTGAAGAATAAGAATAAAAATTGAAAGAAAAAAGTTATGAGTATTAAAATGAAAAAACAAAACAATGTTATTCTCAAATAATATGATTTCTACATAGAAAACCTAGATAATCAACAGATCATCATTAGAATGAATAAGAGTGTTTATCAAAGGGCTAGATTCAAGGTTCACACTAAATATCAATTTCATTCTATAAACCAAGAACAAACAGGAATTAGTTCAGTCAAAATACGCCATATTGGCTAGAAACAAAAATATAAAGTAACTATGAATAAAGCAGAATGTATCTAAATCTCTTATGTTGAAATAAGTCAAAGTAATTTAAGAAAATGTGTCTTTGTTCATGGACAAGAAAACTCAGTATCAATATCCAGGAAAATAAATGTATCTCAAGAAGAGTTTTTTGTTTTGTTTTGTTTATTTTGTTTTTATTGTATATTCAAATATTTAATGTAATTACTGATATATTTGGGTTATATATACACTTTTATTTATTTTGTCTTTGTCTCCTATTCTCTGTTCCCTTTTTTCTTCTTTTTTGACTTTCATGAAAAAGATGTTTTAAATTATTTTATTTCCCCCCTTATTATCATTAGTTTCCCCCTCTTAATGCTATTCTTTTAGTAGTCATTCTTGAGATTACAACAGGTAGCTTTGATTCAATAGATCTACGAAATTTAGTACTTTGACCACTTCCCAATCAATACAAGGTCTGTAGAATACTTTATCCTCTTTAACCCCTTTGCCTTTTGTGCTATTGTTATCATTTATTTTATTTCGACGTACATTTTAAACCTACATTATTATTGTTGTATAAATTCAATAATCATCTGAATTTAACCACATAGTTACCATCTCTTGCTCTTCATTCTGTCCTGTATTTCTGTGCTTACATCTGGAATCTTTGTACTTTTGCCCGAAGAACTCAATCGAATATTTATTTTAGTGTGGGTCCTTTGGCAATAAGTTTTCAGAGTTTTTATTTGCCTGAAAATATCTTTGTTTTAATTTCAAATTTGAAAGATATTTTGGCTAGGTGTGTAATGCCAAATTGGAAGTTATTTTCTTTCTGCACTTCAGTGGTACCATTCCATTTTCTTGGTTTCTTTTTTTCTGTTGACGAGTCTTCTTATTTCTTTAAAGAAGAGTTTTCTATCTGGATAAATTTCAGGCCATGTGGGAAGAGAAGAACGCCCAGCAATATGAAGACATGATTCCGAGAGCACGTTAATGTCTTTACATTAGTCTCCACCTGTCCATCCGCCCTGATCAGAGGACAGAAGGACCAGATAGAATATCAAAATCAGGTAATTTTTCTCCAAATTAATATACAGATTTAATGCCATTTGAGCAAAATTCTTAACAGAATTTTTTAATTGGGATTTGACAAGCTGATTCTAAGTTTATATGAAAAGCAAAGGGTCAAAGACAGGATGCGCGCCCCTGGAGAAGAGACAAGTGAGGGGGATTTTCTCTACCTGAAAATGAGAAATACTATGAAGCTATGGTTCATTTAAGACAGATGGTTTTTGTGTGGGGAAAGACAAACAGACAATGAAACAGAATAGGGAGCCTGGAAAGAGATCGAATCATTTAAGAAAATCTGCTGTAAGACAGTGTTAATATTGTAGGTTAGTGATTATTCACAGAAGGGAAATTGAATTTATTTCCTATGTCATACTGTATAGAGATAATAATTATATGTGTATTAAGGGGTGAAAGGTGACAGACAAACAACATCAACTACAGAAAAAAGTGTAGAAAAATATATCTATGACCTCTGATTATGAAATTATATCTTATGCCACACTTCCTAAAAATAAACTGTTACAAAAGAAACTACAAATACTTTGACTATACTTAAATTAAGAACTTCTGCTTTCACAAGGCAGAATGAGAAAAACCACAACACTTGCAATCCATAACTAACAAAGATCACCCTCCAGAGTGCACCCAAAAACTTATTAAAGGCAATGAGTAAAAGATAAAAGACATTTCCAAAAATAAGGAAAGCCATGCATTTCGCAAATCAGGGACACACGCGATGAGCACGCAGGAGCACAGGCCCTTCCACCCCCATCCCAGACACACAGACGGTTAACTCATTAGAAAACAGGGAGATGCAAGAGTGACATCATCAGCATGGCAGAATAAGAGTTTTCGACTGTCTTCCCCCCAAAGAACATTGTTTTAGACAGTCACCCGTGGATAAGACAGCATTTGTGGAAGTCCAGGAGTCCAGCAAAAGGTTCCAGAACACCACTGGAGCAAAAAAAAAAAAAAAAATCTAAGAGTAGATGCACTGAAGAGGGTAAGAAGAATATTTCACTTTACCCACATCACCCCTTCCCCAGGGCAGCACAGCACAGGGCCAAGAGAGACCTTCTTGGCACACTCCTGAGGGTGGCAAGAGTGAGCCTTTGCAGATAGGTAGCGAGCAAGTACAGCGGGACTCTGTGGGATTGGGAGAAAGCAAACACACTTGAGAGTTTAGCCCTGCCCTAGGGGAAGCAAAGGAAGAATGTCAGCTCCTGGCCTGGCTTTACAGGATCCAAAGAAGGCATGCACGACGATGAGTACTAGAAATTCTGCCACAAGAGGGAGCAAAAAGATTGGAGCAGGTGTATCCATAGACGTGTGAAAAAGCCTCAGAATCCCTACCGGGGCTGACGGAAGGTATTTCTCTCCCTAAACCAGATAGAGAACATCTATTAACGTGGGGCTGGTGAGGGACAAGGGCCACATAAAAACTCTTGCTTCTGGATCTGATGTGTGTACACTTGGGCTGAGAAGGGCAGTTCCTGAAAGCCAGTGCCATTATCCTGCAGGGAGCACAGAAGACCCAAGAAGACACCTGAGTTACGTCTCCCCCCTTTCCTCCCCTGTGTCTTCCTAGAGGAGTGGAAAAATGGCCCCATGGACTGCAGTTTCTGCCCCGATGGCCAAGCCCAGGTGCACTTAGTGGATGGGGCTAGACGTCTTCCAAAGTTGCTGTTGTTATTGTTCAGAAAAACACAAAACACTTTGGTCAAGTATCTTGTTCTTTTAAATCTAAGTGACTCTCAAGAAAAAAACAATGTCTGCTTTTGATTAGTTCACTCTCATCTCATTCTATCATAAGCATTATTTTTGTTTCGCTTGGAAAACCTAAGGAAACTTGTTTTTTCAACTTTTCAGGGGTAGGGATTTAGGTTTTATACTGAGAAGTGGCCTTTAAACAAAACAAAACTCAGCAAATCCTTGCTTTGGGTCAGTACTAAAGCCACAGACCCAGAATCACCGCAGTATTTTCATATGACATCATTAACGTTCATTATGGTCATCCTACCCAGAAAGGTAAGGCAGTCAATGCTCCATTACTGACACCCAAAACGAAGCCCTGTAGGTACATAACTGAAATATACATCTGATCGACCTGACCACCAATCTGTCTTTTTTGGGTAATTCCCACTTTTTTTTTTTTTTTTTTTTTTTTTTGCGGTACACGGGCCTCTCACTGCTGTGGCCTCTCTCGTTGCGGAGCACAGGCTCCGGACGCGCAGGCTCAGCGGTCATGGCTCACGGGCCCAGCCGCTCCGCGGCATGTGGGATCCTCCCGGACCGGGGCACGAACCCGCGTCTCCTGCATCAGCAGGCGGACTCTCAACCACTGCGCCACCAGGGAAGCCCGTAATTCCCACTTTTAAAGCCACATATTTCCACTGAGTGTCTCACCATCACCTTAAATGTGACATGTTTCAAAGCAAGTATTGTTTCCTTTCCCTGTGTTCCCTATTTACTTTGAAAATCAACCTGCCAACCAAGCAGAACTTGATTCAATCTTCCAAATAACAGATCTTTGCCAGAGGCCTCGTGACTTTTTTCAACCAGCTTTGAAATCATACGTATGTGTATACCCTTGACCCCTCCTCCTGCCTTGGCTCACACCTAAGCTCTGCCAATCCTCAGCCCTTCTCCTCGGGGAGTCTTGTTTATTTCTCCTGTGGCTCCATCCCTTGCCCCATTCCTGGGTGTGGCAGCATTGCTGATAGGGTTTAAGCAGCTATAGATGCCTGGATGAGACCGGGGCTTAAATCTGAGGGTAAACAGGAGTTAAGTAGGCAGAGGGTGAGTTAGGAAGAATGTCTGAGGCAGAAGGAATAGTCCGTACACGAGCCTTGAAGTGGAAGAAGTTCTTTTCAGGAGCTAAAAGCTAGTGTCAGAAAGAATAAGTGAAGGGAAAGATGATGTGAAATAAATTAAAATAGCCTGGGGTCAGTTCATCTTGGGTCTTGCAGAATAGGTTAAGGATTTTGGCCTTATCCTTAGAATAATGGATAAACTAGTGCTTTCGGTTGAAATCTAATGTGATAGACACGTGTAGTTTTAAATTTTCTAGTAGCCATATTTCAAAAGGTAAAAAGAAAAGGAAAAATTAATATCAATACTATATTTTAGTTAACTCCAAATATCAAAAATACTATCATTTCGGTATGTAATCAATATAAAAATTATCAATGTGGTTTTTAAAATTAATTGTTTGAAATCCTGGGTATATTCTTATAGATTTAAAATTTATTTTATACTTAGAGTGCATTTTAATTCGATGCTGAATTTTCCACAGTTAAGTGAAAGGTAATCTTTCTAACAATGAAGCTGCATCTAACAGAAAAGTATGTGACACTGATTCAGTTTTTCGACTTCAATTTCAATTAGCTAAATTTAAATACAATTAAAAATTTAGGGCTTCCCTGGTGGCGCAGTGGTTGAGAGTCCGCCTGCCTATGCAGGGGACACGGGTTCGTGCCCCGGTCCGGGAGGATCCCACATGCCGCGGAGCGGCTGGGCCCGTGAGCCATGGCCGCTGAGCCTGTGCGTCCAGAGCCTGTGCTCCGCAACGGGAGAGGCCACAGCGGTGAGAGGCCCGCGTACCAAAAAAAAAAAAAAAAAATTTAGTTCCTCAATCACACCGTCCATATAGCAAGTGTTCAGTGGCCGTGTGTGGCTGGAGGTTACCATATTGGACTGTGCCAGGAGGGCAACGGGAGGGTTTTAAGAGTCAAAGTGATGCAACCGATCTGCACTCCTAAGAGTTGATTCAGGCTTCTGTGAAGAGCATGGATTCGACTAGGTAAAGGACAGATGAGAGAAAGGATTGAGAAGGCCACTGCAGGAGTGCTGGCGGGAGATATGATAGCCAGGTGCAGAGGAAGTGATGGTGGAAACACAGGGAAAGGAAGAGATGACAACAGTACGCCAGAAAGAGACTTCCCTTTGTGGTAATGGAATGTTGTTTTACTTGGACCTATCCTTCCCCTGACAAAAACAACAGAAAGCTGGGTAAATGTGAAAACATCCTAAAGGCCATCAAAGAGCTCAAAAGACAGCAAGGAACCACCGAGCAAACATTGCAAGGGAAAGCAGAAACCCAAGGAGGTAGAAAACAAGACCAGCAGAGATAGTGTTCCCTGAAATCACTTGCCCATCCGGGTTCGCCAGGGCTCTGGTTAGGTGGCTTCTCTGTGCGATGGGAGCCCTGGTCCCAGCTTTGGTGAGGAATTTTACACCAGACTCTCCTCATATTATCCGCAGAGCCCCAAATGCCTATACTCACAACTCCGAGTGAATCAGGGCCCCCCTGTACCCCCGTTTGCCACAGGAGACAGAATTAGAACTAACTTTGGCACCAAGCCAAAGAGGATTAAAAAAAAAATCTGTCCCTGAAAAGTCGTGACCTTTTCTTTTGCACATTTTTAGCCCAAGTTCAGTTGTCGGGTCCTTACGTGTTCAACATGATTTAAGATGATCCAGAATTTTAGAGTGCCAAAGAACCAGGAAGAACCAAATACAAATATTTCTCTCTCCTAGCCCCAAAAGTCTGCCTACAGATGATGTTTCAAAGACAATGAACATTACAAGGTGAAAACAAAATCAAGCATAGAAAAAAACATGGCAACCACTGTGAGGACTGAAAAAGGAAGAGAAGGTTAAAAAACAAGAAGGAAACAGAAACCAGTTTCAAATATTAGAATGACCACATCTTTAGGCGTGACTTTGAAAATTCCTGGAAAGGAGGGTTTGTACAGGAAGGGAGTACACAATTCGTGCTAAAGTTTGGCTCCGAAAGAAGAATGGTTGGGTAAGCTCCATTTGGGGGAGGACAGCAGTGCAGCTGGGCTCTATTTATCAGGCAGAAGAAATTCAACAACCATAAACCACAATCAATCACTAACAAGTCCGTGTGATTCCTTACCCCTTGAAGTTTTTATTGTTCGTGATCATTTTTTTTTTTTAATTGCTGTACGCAGGCCTCTCACTGTTGTGGCCTCTCCCGCTGCGGAGCACGGGCTCCAGACGCGCAAGCTCAGCGGCCATGGCTCACAGGCCCAGCCGCTCCGCGGCATGTGGGATCCTCCCGGACACGGGAGGGGCACGAACCTGTGTCCCCTGCATCGGCAGGCGGACTCTCAACCACTGCGCCACCAGGGAAGACTGTTATCATTTTTATAATTTTACTTTTCTGGTTACTGTGGCTGCATAACAAACCACTCCAAACTCTGTATTATGCTCACGGACTCAGGGCAGGAATCAGGGCGAGACACAGTGGAGATGGCCTGTCTCTGCTTCTCAGTGGTTGGGTCCTCCGCTGAGGAAATGGAAGAGTGAGGATGCCTGGAGAGTGGGAACTCAGACTCATCTGAGGGCTTATTCGCCCCTGTGCTAGGCGCTAATTGGAGCAGCTACAGTTGGCCTCCCTGTGTGGTTTGACATCTTCATTCACAGCCCTGGTGGCCACAGAGTAGATGGAGTTTTCAGTATACAGGGTGGCAGCTGCAACACTTTTTCTAGCCTTGTCTGGGAAGTCACGCTGTGTCACTTCCGCTGAGTTCTACTGATCGCGAGCATGTCACAAGCCCGCCTACGTCACAAGCCAGAACACGGGCTTTGATGAGAGGAATATCCGGACCACATTGTAAAGGAGCCCTGAGGATGGATGGCGGTGGTGTGGCCATTTTTGAAAACTGCAGGCTGATACATTCATCTATTTCACTGCAGTGACTAGTAGTGAAACCTTTAAAATACAGGATGTCGGGCTTCCCTGGTGGCGCAGTGGTTAAGAGTCCGCCTGCCAACACAGGGGACACGGGTTCGTGCCCCGGTCCGGGAGGATCCCACATGCCGCGGAGCGGCTGGGCCCGTGAGCCATGGCAGCTGAGCCTGCGCATCCGGAGCCTGTGCTCCGCAGTGGGAGAGGCCACAGCAGTGAGGGGCCCGCGTACCGCAAATAAATAAATAAAATAAAATAAAATAAAATACATGATGTCTGTGTGGGAAAATTTGCCTTTGGGGGACACAAGGGAAATCACCCCATCACCTGCCCAGGCCATCAGACCTCCTGCAGAGGATGATCAAGAAAGCATCAGGGTTGGCCTGGGTTGAATACGTGACTTTGAAAATGAGTGCTAGGGAAGTGTGTGAGAGCCAGACAGGGCTGTGCCACCTTACTGGGACACGCCCTGGGACAGGGTGGAGGGCCTCCTGTGACCTTCCAAACCACTCACTGCTGCTTATGCCTAAGCTCTGAAGACCCTGCAACGCGCCTCTAGCGGTCTTCACATCCTGAGTAATAAACGCAGGCCATCTTGCAAAACTAAAATCCATCTCCCTGAGCTGGGAGAGCTTGTTTGGCAGGAGACCTACTGATGTGATCGGGAGGAATTTACAATTAAAAATCAGGGCAATGGGGAGATGTGAGTCAAACGTGTAAAACAGGGGCCTTGAATGGAAAGAATACATAACCCGGTGACTTCCGATGGACGTCCCAGAGAGTCTGGGATGACAAAGAAATCTATCCTTTGAATGAAAAGTCACAAAGCTGAGTACCATCCGGTCTCCGGCTCCCTCCCTCCTGCCCCGTTTCCTACAAACACTCTCTTTTTCCAGAATCTGTTTTGTTTTCCAGTGAAGAAGGACTTAGGGGAACTGATACTTAGCTGCTTTTCCCTTGCTAAACAGATCATGCCCATTTTCCCCCTTAAATTTTTGAGATTCTTCTGCTAGGGGAAGTTGAAGAGCTGCCCAGACATTGGAGAGGAAGGCAGTTGCCAGAATAATATGTAACCAGTTGCAGCAGGGGTGGGCCCCTTAAGTGGCCACACTTGTGGTAACCCATCCCTGCACTGGTCACAGACGAGGGCTGAAGAAGCCAAGGTCAGTCATGTCCTCCGGTACCAAGGTCACTGCTGGATAAAGCAGGTACAAGCCATGTAGTGTGCCCTTCCCCTCCTCCCAAGCTTCGTGCAAGACCTCAACGCACAAAGAAATACATGGCAGCCGAAGAGAGGAAATTAGCCTAATCACATGAAAATAGAAAGACTATACCAGGAGAATATCCCTGCCAACTGAGAGATCATTTTCCAATAGCATGAGCGGCAGTTACCTAAAACAAAGCTAGCACAGCAGTGCCATCTCATGGACGTTGCCAACCTCCAGGCCCTTTCTGCCCCGCAAGCGATCCCTCAGCCTTCAGGAGCCCCTTACCATGCATTTGTCCCAAGGCTCTGGTGATGTCCTGAATGGAGAGCCGCAGTTGCTGCAGGGCTTGGAGCAGGGAGTCTGGGCTGGGCAGCAAGACGGCATTCACCGCCTGAACCAGGGCCTGGGGATGAGATTCAGTCTCGTAATGCATTAGCATTCACTGAAGGCCCACTGAGATGCAGTGAGCCTCAGAGATGGGGGAATCCAGGAAGGGCAGCCCTCCGCCTGCTGGACTGTGTGACAGGGCTCCCCAGGGAGTGCTTCTAAACTACATTTGGCCATGAGGTCCTTCTCAAAGGAGAATCTTCCTGGTCACCTCCCAGATGGACCTGGTTAGGTCTTTCTGGATCTTTCCACTGGCTGATACTTCGTGTGCCTCTCAGGGGCCTCACTCTGTCATTTTCCTCCTTTCTGCTTCTTGAGTTATTACACATAATACTCCTGCGTCTTGACTCCTGCGTCTTGACTCAGGACGGCCTCACCCCTGAGCTCTGTCTCACAGAAAATCAGAATTGTGGAGCCCTCAGCTCAGACCCCCCTTCATTAGCAGTCTCGACCTTATCTGAGCTATATTTGGAAGACCAGTATTTTATTCTGTATCTTTCTATGGAATAAACACACGGATGAGAAGTAAAGTGACCCCATAGTTTCACTTCTGAGAGTGCAAGAGGGAGCTATAATAATTGTAGCCCGATCTGGTCACCCTACAGTAGGTACAGTAGGCACCCAGGGAAGGTGGTGAGGAAGGACAGAGATCTAACTTCAATATCTTCAGGCAGGGCATGGATTCTCTGACAGACACCTGACCTTTCTGGGACCTGCCTGACCCCTAAAGGAATTCAAGTTTACAACCCCAGGGCCAGGTAATCTCAAGGATGGTTCATTTGAACTCAGAGCCCTTGCATGGTAGTTCCAGGCATCAGCATCTCTCTCTGTCTCTGTCTCTCTCTCTCTGCTTAATTCCTTTACATTACTCAGGTATTAACTTTCAGACCTGTCATTTCCCTTGGAAAGCTTTGCCCGACCCTTCAAGTCTGAATTAGGTTTTAGACGTCTTTTCATGAAACACGGCACTTTTTTTCATGTTACTCCCTCCATCGATGCACCCTCCTCCACTGGATCCTGAGCCTCTGTGGAAGCCAGAGCAATGTCTGTCTTATTCCCCCAGATATCCCACTGCCTAGAACAATGCTCGTTTGTTGATGGGTAAACGGTCAACTGCGTGTTTTACAGTAGTTTAGGAAAGGTAGATACCTCTGTGGGCCAGAACTTAAATCTCTTTGCTCAACTAACCAAGTAAGATGAGGCCTGTATTGATGAATTCATGCAGGGAAAGGGCCTGGGTGGGAAGCAAAGCTCAGACTGACTTTTCATTTAGAAAAAAAAAAGCTCTGTGTGTGGGAAGATACCTTAATCCCGGGTACAGCTGCTTTCTCCACCAAAACAGTCACCAGTATAAAACCACGCAGGCTTTCTCCCCCTGGGAATAAGACAATGGGGTCCAAGTTCCTTGGGAGGGACATGACCACGTGGTTAGAAAGGTCTGGACACAGTGAGTGCGCACGGCCCAGCGGTGGCCTCGAGTCAGGTAACTGCTATAGTCCAAGGTGGAACCAGAGGTTGATGCTCTCCTCTCCACAGGGCAGCCCGAAGATGGGCCTCTTCCCTCCAGCAACATTCAGGTAGGAAAGAGACAGATCTGCTCCAGCCCAAGTTCACCTGAGGACTCCCAAGCTAGCATGGCCCGGATGGTCCCAGACCATCTCCCCCACCCCCCACCCCCGCCCCTGCTGTGGAACTGCTAAATCACGAGGGGGCAAGTAGGGCTGATTCTTCACAGGGCCAGTCCGGGGCCCATCACACCCTTCCCGTTAGGAGCACAGTGTCTTAATGCTGCAGTGACCACAGGCAACAGCTAATTCCATGCTCCTTTCTTACAGACAGAAAACTATGGCCCAAAGAAGCAAAATCGCTTCCCCAGTTGCATCCAGCTGCTTAGTCACTGGACCTGGTCCAGAGCAGTTTCATAGCTCAGGCTAGTGCTCTCTCTCATTAGTCATTTTCCCCCCCAAATTCTGTATTATAATAGTGAAAGCTGAAGACTGTTATAGAGGGATCATTCTTAAATGATCTGTTATCACACGGATTCAAATAGCCCAGAGGCGGATCCAGTCTACAAAACATAAAACTTCATTCCATAAGTCACTTCTGCCTCTAAAACATGAGAAGATATGAAAATCAAACACAAAAGATAACTCAGTCAGGGACCCCCGTGGTTTCAGCAGAGTCACGTTAGTGTGGAAATGGGGTCTTCAGGCTTCATCTCTCCATCTTCTGAGGTACATCTTTTATACTGAGCCCCTTTATGGAGCTGAGGTTTGGTGACCGGAGAGGCAGTGTCAACTTAGAGGTTAACTGTGCTCCCTGGGGAAACAGGAGCCTAAGAACATCTGGACCAGACTTGCCCCACGAGCTCCAGTCTATGTAATATTTCAAAGGGATTCTGTACCTGTAGCAGCCACAGCCTGCAATTCGGCCTTTCGGAGAAGTTACAGTGAGACCAGAGATCATCCTCAGATCATTAGACTTCAAAAAATCACAGAGAATTGGAGAACTGGTGAAGTTTTGGTGTTTGGGGGGGTTTTGGTTTGTTGTTTTGCTCTTCTTACATTGCATTTTACTTGTTTTATTATGTACAAATTGGAAAATGTAGTCAAGAAAAATTAATCCCTTAATCTCTACAAAGCAGAGACAACTACTGTTAACTTTGGGGCTGTTGATTTGGGGTACATTTCCTTCTACTATTTTTTCAGGCATTTTTATATGTTTTATGTACTATACGTACAATGCGGTATGCTTTCTCTTTTTTTGCTTGTTGGTTTTATTGTAAGCTTTTACAGTTAGCAAGGATCCTGAAGTGAGGGAAGGATTTCTGAGAACTTACCTGATTTCCAGGGGTCTAGTCCAATTTCAGTTATTGACAAAAGGAAAGAAAAAGAAGAGAACAAATCAGTTTGCAAACCTGATGTGCCTTCTAGGGTCACGTGGACACAGGCACTCACACTTGTGTGCAAATGCACGTGCAGACACACACACATCGTGCACAGTTTGGATGTCACGGGTTGTGACTAGACCGTGGGCCTGAGGGGAGCAGAATAGACCACCCCAAATAAGGAAATAAATCTCCCATGTGAAGGCCCCCCTCCCTGTACCAGGAAGTAGAGAGAGACAGGCTTATCACCAGAGACAGGAATTCAGGGCTGAGAAGCCTGTATAAACGAACATTATTACTTCTTCCCTAGTTAGCTAACCCAAGCCCCAAAGCCTGTGTCTTGTCAATTCTTCATAAATGCATTGCTGCCTCATCTAGAAGATATACAAGCTTCCGGCTTTAGTCGCATATTCGAGTCTCATCTTTTTATGGGGATCTAATACGTACAAAATTAAATTTGTTGTTCTCCTGTTCCCCTATCTGATGTCAATTTGATTATCAGACCAGCTAAGCAGCCTAAATGGGAAGAAGGGCAAGGTTTTCCTCCCCTACGGTCCTCAGTCCTCGGAGCAACCAAGAGGCAGATAGATCTCAATTTACATATCAGCCCCAGAGCATTTAGCCTGTGGCCATCCTGACAATTGGAATTGCTCCTTTTATATACTTGCAATTACCTGCCCCAATGTTTTCAGAGTGGGTTGAGAGGAAGCTCCTGGGAACTGTGATTATTGAACTTGCGTTCAAGTTCACCCCTTCTCTGGCACCATAAATCGGGTAATAAATATGAACATCCCTAATCACAACATAGCTGACAAAGCCTGGATTTTTCCTGCAGAGAGAAGGAAAAGTCAAGACTCTCCCTTACCCGCTTTTAATCTGTGCAAATCCCAAGCGCCTTCTCCCGCTCTTACCTTCCTGGGTTCCTAGTAGCCCAGTTGGCCAGAACCACGTCCGAGTGAAGCAGGATAGGAGGGAGCCCCAAGGTCCTGGAGACCTCGACCAAGGGAAGGGCAAGGGTTCTCGGCAGAACCTTGAAGATACAAATCCAGACAATTAGCACATTCTAGAAAGAATGCGGCAGAGGAAGCAATCTGTCTTTTATTCTGGCAATCTTGGGGTAGAGCAACGAGCCGGGGATAAAACTGGAATTATATGAGTGATCCACATACACACCTCGTTCTCATATTTATTCTGTTAACGACCTAGTGGGTATACTGTTTATGAGTGCGGTCTGAAATATATGTGAAAATTACGAAACTGGAACACACACACTCACACATAGAGTATAAAATAATCTCTGAATATTGTGCAGAGAAGGGCCTGAGCAAATGTTTAAGCATAAATGGGGGCTGAGTTGATGAGCAGTGGGAAAAAATCTCTCTCTATCTATATATATATCTCCAGAGAAATAGATCAGACAGATATGTAGCTATCTAGATATATGTGTGTTTTTGTGTATAGTCTTAGTTTTAGGAACATATGCGTATGTGTTTGTATGCAAGCGTGTGTGTGTGTGTGTGTGTGTGTGTGTGTGTGTGTATCCTCTCCTCAGGGAGAGGGATGGGAAGGATAGAACGCTTCATCAAACCCAATAACAACTTCGAGTAAGTCACCTCAAGACAGTCCCCATTCAACCCCTGAGTTATCCTAGGACACTCTAAAGAACCCTATATGCCCCCAAATCTAGAAAAACTACCCGGACCCATGCGGGTACCAGTGGGGGACTCCAACCACGGACAAGGCTAAACTAGTCCAGATCCAAAAGAACATTCTTATGCTTCCTGTCTCCCACTTCCATTTTCCTTCCCCTTAATCTACTCAAAGAAGTCCAGCTTCTGCCTTAGTTTTCCCTTAGATTTTTAGAGAGAGTTGGGACAGAACTGTTTCTCAGGTAGAAAACAATAAAGAGCTTTAAAGAGTTGTCAGATTCAAACCTAAGGCCAGCTTCCCTTGGGGGGCAGTGGATGAGTAGGGCAGCGCAGAAGCGAGGTGTCTCCACAGTGAGGAAGCGAAAGGAGGAGATACAAAGAAGGTAAGAGATGGCCCGAGGCGGGGGTGGGGTGTGACAGGGGGCTCCCACCCCTTCCCCTCATTGAGGATTGTGGTTTGGAGAACGGAAGGAGGGAAGCCCGTTGGGATGTCCTGTCGTATATGCCTAGATCTCAGACTTTCCAACATCAGACACATGACTCTTTTTAAAGAGTCTGAAGCAGCTCTATGCCTTCCTCTTCTCTCCTCTCTTACTTTCCTTTCTTTTTCTCACTGGGAGTCTCCTGTATTTACTTGAGAGAGAAAAGGTAGAATCAACCCAGCAAACAAGATAAGCACAGGCTGCTGACTCAAGAAGCAGGAAGTACTAGAACAAGGGTAACACCCGCATTTCTGGAGAATGTCCATTTATAAAAAAATGCAGCTAATAGGAATTTATCCTGCAGTTAGGGAAACAAAGACTTCACGTTCCAAGTTTCAGATTGAAACTGTAAACAGTTATGAAAAGATTCAGAAGAGATTTACATGAACTATTGAGAGACACAGACCAATATTTGGTAGATAGCAAGCAACATTCAAGAAAGGAAGGTTAGGGTTATAAATGGCAATGCACGCTCTTCCCCGCTGGGGAAAGCAGGTCACATAGTGAAATCAGAAGGTCTGAGTTGTGGCCCTGGATTTTCCACGAACTTGCTATCTGACCTTGGGCAAGGAGTTTAACTCCTGTAGTCCTCAGCCATCTGTAAAATGGGCACAGCATTGCTGTACTTACCTTATGGGATTGTGAACATTGACTGTGATTACGGATGTGTATAAGAGCACAAGCTGCTGTAAAATGGAAATCATTAAGTTTTCCGTGACACCTCAGAGCTTGCCTTCAAATGCAGCTCTTCACAATTCTTGGAAGAGGGTGAGTGCCAGAAAAAACAATATTCAAAAACTAATGAGAGGGCTACCAGTTCTAAGGAAAATTAACCTCCTGGCCAGGGGAAAAAGGTGTTTTCATTTAAATGGGCCCTTTGCCCTTCCTTCACCTCATACCCAAAGGAAAGTACAAGAAAGGACCCATTTTCCAGGCAAACAGAGAGCGTTTGCCAGGTGCAGCAGACCTTTGTAGAGAGCGTCCTCCAGGTGCAGCAGACCTTTGTAGAGAGCGTCCTCCAGGTGCAGCAGACCTGCCAGATGACAGGACAGGTGTCCCTTTGTCCCTACCTCTTTGGGCTGTGCCTCTCCATCCTGCCAGACATATCCCATGGTAATAAAGGTTAGGACCAGGTGTGCCAGCCGCTGTTCCCGGTAACCCGTGAGGAACTGGCAGTTCAAGAGGGGCATCTGTTCAAGAGAATTTCCAGAGATTACCAGCTGCAGGGGTGTGAAGGGTGCAGGGGTTCTGTGGCTTGAAGCGGTTATATTTCAGTGACGGGGATCCACACACCCCCTCTCTACCCTGATCTTAGGACACTGCGGTAGAGGAGGTATCCCAGATGATATTGTTCACGAAGTACCTACACCAAATTGTCCCCATGGTTGTGCCGGACACTGGTCACCATCACTGACAGCTTGGTTAGAGTGTTCTAGAATAACTCAGTCCCAAGACTGACATCATTTATTAAACGGGAGTCTCCCGGGGCAACTTTTACAATCCTGCCTTATCAAAGCATCTCTGCGTAACGGGTACAATTTAACCCTAATAACAGCCCTGCTGCTGTGGGCGTTACTGTCTCTGTTTACTCTGTTTAATTCGTAGGTAAAGAGTACACGGAGGCCAGTGGAGTTAGGAATCCGATCAAATTCCTTAAGGGAGGTTGCTGAGCGGGAATAAGAGGTTGTTCAGTCCTTGTCCGAACACTCCCCGTGACCCTGTGACCTCTCCACGCCCGCTCCCTCCCTGTCAAGATGCGTCATAGAGAGGTGTAAAGGTGATGTCGTTGAAAGCAACACCCTGTACACAAGTTAGTTATTACTGACAGCCCTGCCTAAGCAAATATTACCAGTTTCTCAGTTTTCCCCCGGCCAACCCTGCCTGTCTCGGTTGACGTCAACAGCCTCTGAGCTCCAGCTTCCCTGTACTTCCTCCTCGGCTTTCCTCCGTCCCCTATCCCTTCCCCAGCTCTAGACACAGTCTGATCTAGTTCTTCCCAGGTGCCCCTCTCCAGGATCCGAAGCGCCAGAAGGGGCGGCGGTGGATGTGTGTATCTCTTTAAGCTCCGGGCTCTTAAACGATGAGTGACAAGTGGGCTGGGACCGCGGTTCCCCACGCCCAGCGCCCGGCAGCCGGAGCCGCAGCCTCCCCGATGGTAATCCTTCCTCCGCTGGCCCCTAGGGGGCAGACTTTCTGAGTCTGTCCTCACTGTGCCAGTCTGTTTATTTCACCCTTAAAATTGGCTCTGAGATAGAATCGCGAAAGTTCTGTGCAGAATCGCGAAAGTTCTGTGCCTTAGGGTGTGTGTGTGTCTATTGGAGGGATTGCTGAGATGTTGCATTTTAACAGGAACCAGCCTGAGAATTATAACCACAGTTATAATGTATTCAGTTATTTCTTCAGCACTTATTCTAAGGCAGTTACTAAAGTGTCCAAGGCATAGTGCGAAAAGCGTCCCAAGCAGGTTGATACTCCATTTTCCCCCAAACCCACAGGCCAAAACTGAGGGTCAGAGCGGGTAAGATATTTGCCCAGAGCCACAGAGCCAGGAGGGACTGAGCCAGGGTGCTAGTTCAGTTCTGCTGACCACAGCCTTGCCCTCTGAAGTCAGCACTGCCCGAAAGAAATATGAGCCATACGTGTAATTTGACATTTTCTACCAGCCACATTTTAAAAATAGCAAAAAACAAAAAAGCCCCAGGTGGAATTAGTTTTAATAACATTTTATCTAGGTCAATGTATGCAAAATGTTTACACATAATCAATATTAAAAATATCGAGATTTTTACACTCTTTCTAGTAAGTCTTCAAAATCTAGCGAGTGTCTCACATGCCAACTTGTCCTGGCCACATTTCCACTGCTCAGTAGCCATGAGTGGCTACTGGCTACCTACAGTGCAGCCTCAAGGTAAAGGAATAAGGTCCCAAGATGTTCTGGGGTCACCTTCTATTTTTCCCTGTTCCGGGTTTATAATCAGCTCTTTCTCCGAGAAGCCCCAGTTCCATTTATTGGCAAAGAGTTCCAATAAATGGACACTGGGTTTGCTCTTTGCTAGTGGAATGCTACTGTTTCTAGATCCCTCACAGTGGACAAAGCTAGGAAATGTGTGTTCTCTGTGTGTGTATACACGTATTACGCACACATACATATAATGCTTGTTTACCCATCTATATATCCACAAAATGTGTGTGTGTGTATATAGACATTTTAGTATCATATGTATATATGATGCTAAAATGCTAAACATGTCAGACGTCTCCAACTCTTATCTGGTGTCACAGGTTGATCTTATCTTTCCCCCCTTGCTAATTTATAACTTTCATCTCTGATGGTGAAATATTATCCACCATTCATTTACTTATTTATTCATCCTAACGTTGGGTTGGCCAAAAAGTTCGTTTGGTTTTAAGTACAAATAAAAGACATTTTTCATTTTCACGAAGAACTTTATCGAACAACATATTCACTAACCGAACGAACTTTTTGGCCAACCATATATATATATATATATATATATATATATATATATATATATATATATATATATATGTCACATGAATGGAATCATACGATATGTAGCCTTTTGGTTCTGACATGTTTCATTTGGTAAAATGTATTTGAGGTTTATCCATATGTTGAATAAATCAATAGCTTATTCATTTTTGTCACTGTACAGCATTCCAATGTATGAATACAGGAGTCCTCGTTCAGACTGCTGTAACAAAGTACCACAGACTAGCTGGCTTATAAACAATGGAAATTTGATTCTTACAGTTTTGGAAGCTGAACGTCCCAGATCAGGGTGCCAGCATGATTGGGTTCTGGGGAGAACCGTTCTGCTGTCTTCTTGCTTCATCCTCACGTGACAGCAGAAGAGGGCCAGAGAGTCCTGGGGTCACTTTTATAAGGACATTCATCCCATTTATGAATATCCCATTCTACTTTCATGACCTAATTACCTTCTGTGTTGGTCAATTTGATGTGTCAACTTGACTGGGCTAAGGGATGCCCAGATACATTATTTTTGGGTGTGTCTTTGAGAATGTTTCCAGAAGAGATTCTGGAAGAGATTGGGAAACTGAGTAAAGCCCATCACCCTCACCAATTCGGGTGGCATCATCCACCCTGTTTAGGGCCTGAATAGAGCAGAAAAGTGGAAAAAGGGTGCATTTGCTCTCTGGTTGAGCTGGGACAGCCATCTTCCCCCAACATTGGCACTCTTAGTCCTTGGATTTTCAGACTCGGACTGGCAATTGCACCACTGGCTCCTCTGGTTCTTGGCTTTCCTGGGCCTCCAACTTGCAGGTAGAAGGAAGATTGTGGGACTTCTCAGACTCCATAATCATAATCATGTGAGTCAGCCACTCCCAATAAATCTCATTCTACACATCTCTGTATTGGTTCTGTTTCTTGGGAGAACCCTGACTAATACACCTCCCAAAGGCCCCAGCCCTGACAACATCATGTTGGGGATTAGTATTTCAACATATGAATTTGGGGACCACACACACACTCAGGCCATTGTACTCGGTCTAACCATTCCCCTGTTGAGGGACATCTTGGTGGTTTCCGGCTTACGGGATCATTTACCCACAAGCTTCTCCAGGCACATAAATTTTCAGTTTATTTGGGTAAATACTTAGGAATGTGATTGCTGGGTCATATGGTAAGTCGATGTTTGCCTTTAAAAGATTCTGCCAGACTCTTCTGCATTCCCATCAGCAAGGTGAAGTAGAGTCTCTTTTGGTTTATAGCCTCACCAGTGTTTGATGTTGCCAGAGTTTTAAAAAAACGTTAGCTGTTCAAATAGGTTTTAAATTGCCTTTCAGTACTTATGAACATAGATACATCGTCCTATGTTTCTCTGTAAGTCACCTAGTTTCATTTTTCTTCCTTCCTGATTAAGGCTTGCAAAACTTTCCTCTTATTCTACAAACTCTGAAGTTTCACCAGGATATCCATGGGTGGTCCCCCGCCCCCATTGTCTTTCTGATAGAAATACTCCAATCTTTCATAAGAGCTGAAAAGTTCTGTTTTTATGCGTTTAAAGCTTTGCTTTTTCTTCACCCACACTAGTCTACTTGTGGGACTTCTGTTTTGTGGAATTTAGATCATCAATTTCTCTTTTTCGTATACTTTTATTTTTCTGATGCTGGCATTTAATTTTTGCTTTCTGCTTTATAAAACCGTTTCAAGGAAGTCCCTAAATCACCATTATTTTCTATAATCAGTGTTTCCCTCATTTACTCGGGTCGCTATTGAGCTTTTTGGTTATTTCTTTGCTTTCCAATAGTTCCTTTTACCGAGCAACTTTATTGATTTTTATGAAGTACATATACTGAAGACATTAATGCAATTTTTAAAAGCACTGATCTCATCTTTTGGCTTCTGTCGGAGACCAAATGTCCTGTGTCTCCCTCATCCTTCTTGACTTGCTTATTCTCTTCATATCGTTTGGTCATTTGGGGTTATCCATTCGTGTTCAGGAATGGAGGCCAGGGTTATCAGAATTAGTAACTAATAGAGCTTCCCTTATCATGTTTCCAGAATACTTCTGAGCTTCCTCTTGTGACCTTCCTGTGAGTCCACCAGCTGTCTGTAGTGTTTTGTCCCAGAGGGCTGGAGAAGGGGGACCCTTCCTGGAAGAAGATGGTTGAGTCTAAGCCAGTTAACAAGTTTTTGTCTGTCTTGTTTTGTTTTTTACCAACATACGGATAGGGGCCTTGGGGGCCTTCTAAGAGTAAGGTGGTTGGCCTGGAGGTACTGTGAGATTAGAAGTGCAAATTCACTTTCTGTCTTGTCTGTGCCAAGTAAAGGCCTCAAGAGGACAAATGTCTTAGTCTGTAGCTCTATGTGTGGTCCTGGAAGCCACAGTATTTGCTTCTCATGACGGTTTTCCAATGGATTCAGTCTCCATCTGTGGTGGTGAAGTCTAGAGAGTGGTTTTATCCAGTTAGTTGTTTTAGAACTAATTAGAAGCATAGGGAATGGCCACGGATGTTATATTAGTTTCCTGGGGCTGCCCCAAAGAAGGAACACAACAGAAATTTATGCTCTCACAATTCTGGGAGATGAAAGTCTGAAATTAAGGTGTTGGTGAGGTTTGTTCCTTCCGGAGGCTCTCGGGGGAGAATCTGTTCCCTGTTTCAGTCCAAGTTTCAGGTGGTTGCCAGCAACTCTTGGGAGGGGCCTGTAGATGCAACACTCCAGTCTCTGCCTCTGTCTCCACATGATGTTCTAACCTGTGTATCTGTGTCTCTGTGTCCAAATTCCCTTCTTGCTCTAAGCATGACAGTCCTAGCGAACTTAGAGTGCATCCTAATACAACACACATGACCTAATTTAACTTGATGACATCTGCAGAGACCCTATTTCCAAATGAGGTCATCTTCACAGGTTCCAAGACACAATTTCTGGAGAGAAACTATTCAACACAGGAGAAGTATCAGGGGGATTAATTCCACGGCAGTACTGAGCTGTATCCCCCATGCCCATGTTTACAGTGACCAGAAATTAGCTGCACACTCCTGGCCTTTCCTCATTGACACTTAACCTATGAGAAGCACCGATTCAACAAGTTCTTCACTTCGTTTATGGAGGTTGAGTTACATAAAGCCCGAGGAAAGCCTTGTACAGAGGACCGTGAAGTTCACATATTGAACTTGAATCTACCTTCCTGCAAACTGCCCCTTGCCTCTGTGCGCTCTTACTCTGAGATGGGAGAGGGAGCCTCGGGGGTGTTCTTTGTGCTTTGGTTGAATGCTTGGCATGGGTACAATAGACTCATTTCTGGATCTGATATAATTTGATTAATATGGTACGAAAGTCCTGAAGGGTTTTATTCCATCATTTCTCTGGTTTTCCCTCACTCAGATATCTCCTTTTTTCTTCTTTTTGTATTTCTTTGGTCATTTTAATGAGACTTTAGGCAGCAGGAAAATAAATTCTTAGGCTTAGTTTCCCATCTTCATAGACACTGAAGACAGTGTCTTACATCTCTTACAGGGTTTTAAACCTTGTGCTTGCACTTAGCAGGCATTCCATAAGTATTTTTAAATGAATTTGTAATTATAGACATGAAATATGCATACGTCAGTGAAGGAGAATTTTGGAGGGAAAACCTCTTATATGTCTAAAATCACATGGCACGCCAATTGGTGAGATTAAAACAGATGGAAAAGAGACGAGATGGAAGTGTAAATATAAATATCGAACACTGTTGTGTGGCAGGAAATACAAAAGCACTATTGCAAAAGTCATTTAGTTTTCACAACAATTCTAGGGGCCCCGAATTTCTCCCATTTTATAAATATGGAAACAGAATAAGTAACTCGTTAAGTCAAAGTTTATAGCGACTAAGTGATAAAACCAAGAGTCCAACTCAGGTCCTCCTGAGTCAAATCTGTGTTCTTCCTATAACACCTTCTTCTTATTCCTGTGGGGTCATGTCAGTTCTCCCAGGACCAAGGAGTTTCACCGTTCCTTACATAATTTGGGGAAACATTGCTCATCTTGTCTCATATGTGGCATTTACAGACTTATCAATGATTTCTGAAGAATCTGCCAGCCCTGAGTTTATAACTGGGAAAGTCTCTTGACTCAACTATTCTGTGAAACGCCGACAGTAAATCAATGTGGCTTCACTCATGGGGAGGGGAGCCCTGACCATGTGGCTTGGCGTGAGGGCACTGAGAATTTTCACACCTGTCCTTCCCCAGCTAGGTCTTATTCATCAGTTTCCTGACACTTCTCAACCAGACTGTCTTTCTTCTTTAAACACATGCTTATTGAGTGCCCAGGAACTGTTCTGTGCAGGCACTGGAAATTTTAGGGAAACACACTTGTCATACCAGAAGCAAGTGTCATTCTGCTCATGATGAAGGGTGAGATAGTTTTAGTTTCGTGGATAAACTCAACAGCAGTGATTGGTCAGCTGACCCACTTCCACAATGCTGAAAAAGGAAAATGGTGTGAGGATGAAAATAGGGTAGTGAGAAGGGGTTAAGGAGAAGAATACAAAATGTTTGGGGCTTCCCTGGTGGCGCAGTGGTTGAGAGTCCGCCTGCCGATGCCAGGGACGCGGGTTCGTGCCCCGGTCCGGGAAGATCCCACATACCGCGGAGCGGCGGGGCCCGTGAGCCATGACCGCTGAGCCTGCGTGTCCAGAGCCTGTGCTCCGCAACGGGAGAGGCCACAGCAGTGAGAGGCCCGCGTACCGCCAAAAAACAATACAAAACCTTTTACCTCGTTCACTTGAGCTCGAAGCTGGTGACTCCCAATCAAGTGAGGCAGTCGGTTGGCAATTTCCATCCAAGGTCTATAGTGATCAGGGAGTTCTTTCTGCATTGAAAAAATAAAAATGTCTCGGTATTTTAGAGCTCTCTGGGAAGCAGCTTCGTGTAGTAGCTGTTTTCAGATTTCAGTCTTAAGGCAGAATTCAGGTCAATTCCGTTCAACAAATATTGAGAATTCACTATCTGCTGTACCCTATGCTAGGCACTGCAGATACACAGGTGACTGATATACAGTCCTTGTGGTGAGGGAGCATATGGTCTAGTAAGGATAAATAAAATGCAATCAGACATACCCAATGCAGTATAATATGTTCAATTAAGGATATGTGTAAACTTAACAACCAGCTGAAGAGGAAGTAGTTAATTCCATAAACTGTGCTAGGGAATAATGGGAAATGTTCATAGCAATATGATAGTTGGGGCCAGTAGTAGGGTCTGAAAGTGACTTTTCTAGTTGGAACTTTTAAGATGGGAAGCCAGTGAAACAGAGGAGATAGTGGATAAATAGAGATAACTGTGCTTCTTGGGATTACAGATGATTCAGTGTCACTAGAATATAAAGTTCAAGAGAAAGGATGATGGAAGATTTGACCAGAAAATCAGATCAAATATGCTTTTTATTGACTACATAAGAACTTTATTTTTTATGTATGTTGGTGACATGATTCAATCTGAATTTTAGGAAGATAACTTTGCTTTGGGATTTTAAGGTATAAAGTCAGATTAGGAAACCTTTGAAATATTGTCTGAAAATTAAGCTTAGGCCATGGCAGTGAATTTGGAAAGGAGAAGGTATGTATTCAAAAATATTTGGAAAATAAAATTGAAATAATTAAATTTAGAGGCAGGGATGGGGCTAAAGGCGAGGTGATCCCTAGCCCAATAGCACAGTTTATTTGCCCACTCTGGGTCGTTGGTTTAGCCAAGAAGAACACAGGTTGGATTTCAGCAACCCTGACTCTATCCCAAGAAATGGCAAACTGCAGCAAACTACACTCATGAATAAGCTTTTATTAGGACACAGCCAAGTTCATTTGTTTCCACATTGTCTACAGTGGCTGTCACTTTACAATGGCAGAGTTGCATAATGGCAACAGAGATCATATGGTCTGCAAAGCTTAAAATATTTACTATTTGACCCTTTACAGGAAAAGTTTGCCAACTCGTGACCTGTCCCCAGGGTCTGGGCCTCCTTTTACAGAGTACAGTCTGCAAGACTGAAATGTTGTGTCTCTGGGTTAAGAAGGAGAGGCAGAGAGGATGATTTCCATGTTTCTGAATCAGATGACTGAATGAATTGTTGAGAAGACAGATTGAAACAGAAATGCAGGTGGAAGTCAAAGAGAGGACATGCAATAGTGAATTTGTTTTTACATATGTCCAACCTAAAATATCTGTGGAATGTCAAGATATGGCTATGTACTCGGCAGTTGGATATACAGTTGGAAGCTCAGGAGAGAATTAATATTAGAAATATACAATCAGGAGGCGTCATAGTAGTGCAAATTCTGCATTGTGGTAAAAACCACAAGTGGGTACAAGACCATTCGGGAGAAGTTGCCAAGTGGAGGGAGAAGGCTTAGATCAGCGCACTGGGGGGATACTTACAAGGCAGGCAGAGGAACTGAATCCAGCACAAAGAGATATGTACAGAGGCTAAATGAGCCAGAAGAGAATCACCCTATAAAAGTCAAGACATTAGAGGATCTCTCGGAAGCAGGGATTCATCAGATGGCCAAATGCATCATTTAAGTAAGGTTACCCCTTTGGAAGACAAAACTAAAGAGTCACTAATATATCAATATATACACCAGTCTTTCCACGTATATGGCATAGAAATTCAGGTCAGGGCCATGGAAACAGGGTTCAAATTTTAGTGTGCTGAGGAGGGAAGAAAACAGAGATTGGAAATGTGAATTACTTTTTTGGGAGAGCCATAAGCCATCACAAGGCGACAGTTTGTGTCTGAGAGCTGTTTCCACTTTCGAATGGGAAACTTGAGTGGTTTACAGCCTGCTAGTGTATAAGAGGCAGAGACTAAAGAGAAAGGAGAGAGGGAATAATTAAAAGTAAAGGGTCGTGAGGAAGAAGAGGAGGAGAGGAAGAGCCCAAATGCAGCGCCTGGCTGCGAAGAGCTGGAAGGAGAAAGTCTGGAGTTTGAGGGATTCATTTCTTATGAACTCAATTTCTCCGCAAATGGTGAAGATTCAGGTTACATGACTTGGGGAGAGGGGTGGGTGTTCAATTAATTATCGGAGGGAAGGGAACAGGAAATTAAACATAAAAATGCAAACAACATAATATATTGCAATATAGAATATGTGTATTATAATACACTATAATGACTTTCAAAACCCAGGGAAGTTTGAAAACTATAAGTTTGGAGTGCTGTAGATCTGTAAGTTACCAATAAGTCACTTGCTGGAGATCCTCCGTCTCTCAGCCTCTAAAATAAAACTGGGTGAATCTAACATCCAATACACAATCTTTGAAAATTATAGACTTTACTTAATCCTCTGCTTCCTATCTTTGCCCCTGAATCAATTTAGGACAAATTGGGCACCCTTTACTACCTTTCTCGACAAATCAAATTACACCAAACATCATAATTTAACATTTTTAATATAGATATTGTGCAGGAGGGGGCGATTTAACCCTCTACTCCTCTTGAGTTCTTGTGTCAGGAGTCAATAAAATTGACGCAAAACAGATTAACAGGAGAAACAGAAAGAAATGTTAGTTTGTGCGTACAGAGGTCTCATAGAAATGGGACCTAAGAAGTGGCCAAAGCAGGCTTTTATACTTTGTAGACAAAGAGACAATAAATCTGTAAGGAATGGACAAGACAAAGAAACTTAGGCTTCAGGTGCTTATCTAAACAGAGTTTGGTCTTGGGGTCGTCAGTTAAAGAAGTAACAGGTTTTTATTTATTCAGGCCTCTCGGCTTGAATTCCCTACCTCTGGTGGTAAGGGTGTCCTATCTCCAGATGCGTGGAGGGTACCTTTCATAGGAGAGATTTATTTCCTGCTTTTAGGGAGACAGAGAAGAGGGTCAAGTTTCCTCTTAAACTGACTGTTTCTTAAGTAACTTTCACCCAAAATAATCAATATGCATTGAGGCATATTCGTGGGTGACTTGCCCCGGGCCCCAACAATACAGATATTCACAAAGAGGAAATCACACCGTTCTCCTCATGCATTCCGCATCCAGTACCTCAGCTTCTGAGAGGTAGAGTCCACTATGCTCCCCTACTCTTCTCCCAGAGACAACATTTATAAGCATAATGGTATAATTTTCCCTAGCAGTGCTCAGCGGTAGTGCAGAATTGAAGAAAGCCGCTAATTGACCCGAGTTTGGGGATTTACAGAACAGTGGCCCAGCTGAGAATGTTCGCACACATAAAGGCAGAGAGATTTATGGTAAACTGACTCTGAACTGGCAGCTTGTTTTTCTTCTCGTCTATATGATGCATATGTTTTATGAACAAAAACTGAATGCATCTACAGAGACAAAGGAATATAATATTTATAAAAGAAAATCGCAGAAGCAGACTCATAGTATTCAGAACCCCTTTTAAAGTGGGTTTGAAGAAAAGCTGTAACTAAATCTGTCCTTCCTTCTTTGATGCCTAGAGAGGGGATCGTATTCTGAGAATTAATTTAGAGCACCCTGGAGAATTCCCTGGCAATCTAGGGGTTATGACTTGGCACTTTCACTGCGGTGGCCCAGGTTCCATCCCTGTCTGAGGAACTACGGTCCTGCAAGCCATGATGAATAGCCAAAAAAAAAAAAAAAAAAAATTCAAGCATCCTGGATTTCTGGTTCCTGGCTTGCGTGCGAATCCTTAAATACTACACTTTGCCTCAATCTAAACAGCACTCTATTCTTGAATATCTCTTTTTCTTTCCCCTTAGATTCCTAGAGGCTTCTTTTCCTTCCTTCTTCTCTTCATCCTCTCCCTTCTTTAAAGAGTTCTAGTCTTTGGACTCTGGTATCACCCCGCAAATGTAAGAAAACCGTGAGCTTTGAGAACCTCTGGGTTCTCCGAGTGTGGTTCCCATCCAGCACCATCAGCATGATGTGGAAACTTGTTAGACATGCAAATTCTCGGGCTCTACCCCAGACGTACTGAACCTGAAACCAGCTGCCTGTGCTTTAGCAAGCCCTGTAGGTGAAGCTACAAAGTTAGAAAGTTTGGTGTACCCCAAAGCTTGAAAACCACTGATGTGGGGACCTCAAAGGAAAGGGAGAAAGGATTTTAAAGCTAGTTCATAATCCATTAAACATGTATTCACCCTAAGTGTCCATCGACAGATGAATGGATAAAGAAGATGTGGCACATATATACAATGGAATATTACGCAGCCATAAAAAGAAATGAAATTGAGTTATGTGTAGTGAGGTGGATGGACCTAGAGTCTGTCATACAGAGTGAAGTAAGTCAGAAAGAGAAAAACAAATACCATATGCTAACACACATATATGGAATCTAAAAAAAAATGGTTCTGATGAACCTAGGGGCAGGACAGGAATAAAGATGCAGACGTAGAGAATGGACTTGAGGACACGGGGAGGGGGAAGGGTAAGCTGGAACAAAGTGAGAGAGTGGCATGGACATATATACACTACCAAGTGTAAAATAGATAGCTAGTGGGAAGCAGCTGCATAGCACAGGGAGTTCAGCTCGGTGTTTTGTGACCACCTAGAGGGGTGGGACAGGGAGGGTGGGAGGGAGACACAAGAGGGAGGGGATATGGGGATATATGTATATGTATAGCTGATTCACTTTGTTATACAGCAGCAACTAACACACCATTGTAAAGCAATTATACTCCAATAAAGATGTTAAAAAATAAAATGTACTCACCCTTTCAATGGGATTTTCCTCTAGAGACTGAATAAAATATTGAATTATGTTACTTACTTTTTGATTGCCAGATCTTGTTTTAAGTTACAGTATGGGGGGACAGGATCAGCTGATGAGTTTTTCACTAAATAGCACCCCTTTTGGTATTAGTTAATACTTATCTATCACATCTATTTCAAAACCTATATACAATTTCAATATTCTATTAATGAATATTGGTAATTGCTTACAATTTTTCACTATCATTAACAAGTTTGAAAGAGTCATCCTTATACATGTGTTTTTAGATGTTTTCTCATTATTAGGACAAATTTATAAATGTGGATTTACTGGATTAAAGATTTTGCACATAGAAAGGTTAAGAGCTACTTCTTGGTTTTCTTACAGAAAAGTTACATGAATTTATAATCACATTTATAGTATGTAATATATAATGGGAGTGCCAGTTTATTTATGATTCTAACAACAGAGCATCACCAAACTTTTTTGTTATTTTTAAAGATATAATACGTATTATCTGCACTAAAATTCTATAATTATTTCAATATTTAATAACAATAAAATAACCACCCAAAAATATACCTTTCACAGAAATGATTAAAATAATGTAATCAATATTTATGGCAAGACAGTCAAAAAGCACAAAATTTATAAAGTGGAAAGTAAAATTATTCTTATTCTCATCTAGTGATGATGACCCTTGGAAGTTTGAGTGGTTTTCCAGAAATTTTGTATGCTATCATTTTATTGTTTAAATTTACATTTCTGTGATTATTAATGAGTTTGAATATCTTGTCATGCTTTGGTCATTGCATTTTGTGTGCGGGTGTGCAATGCCAGGGTAGTCAAATGAACCAACATTTTCATTTATGCCATTGGGTTTTCGATGATGCTTAGAAATTTCTTCCCATCCCAATATCGTTTCTTTTAGAAAATTTCTAGTTTAATTGTTGGTGCTTACATCTTTCATCTATCTACAGTTGTGTTGTGAGTTAGGATAGATTATCTCATTATTTCCATTTCAAAATAGAGGAAGTTCAAGCCAGAGAAGTTTTATAACTTTCCCGAGTTTACACATCTGGTCAGTGGTCAGGTCAAACCTCTTCTGACTCAGAGTTCAGTGTACTTTCCAGTACCTCCTGAGAGTAAACACATGGAGAACGGTGACTGCGGAGGTGGTTAGTACAAAGGGACAAGAAATCGAAAGAAACTTTACATGTTTTTCTTCCCCTCATTCCAATAATCCGAAGACCCAGAAGTGGGATGGACACAAATAATAAAATCTATGACCTTCTTTTCTATTTTTTCAGTTTCCTATTTTATGTTATTCTTTTTCTGCACTTTTATATCTGTCAAAGTACAATTTTCAAAAAGTTAAAACAGACTCATGCAAATATGGAACGTGTGTCCAAAATATATTTAGTTTATTAATGAGGAACTCAGCAGGATGGTCCAGTTGATTCAAAAGCACTTGATAAACTGAAGTGTTTAGAGTTTTGATAAAAAGAATGTTAAAATTAAATTGCTAAGGTAAAGACACAGTAATTGGTTAACGTCCTCTATGGCAGGACAATCGTAAGCTTTAGGGTTTTATTTTCTACTCAGCGGAAATCACTGGCAGCTCTTTTGAACAAAAATCTGCAAGCTAATGTGCAGCTTCGGAGATTCGGTCCTAATCGATAGGAAGCAGCATGTCAAGAAAGGAGCATCCCTTAGGTAGTTAAGTAACCTTAAGGGGAGACTGCTTAGTTAGACAGGGCTCCGCATGGCACTAAATAAAAGCCCTCCTTTTGCTCTGTTTTGGATAATTCTTCTCGACACATTTATAATCTAGAAAAGAACAGACTTTTAAAAAAAAATAGACTGTATTAGCACTGATGAAGTTAGTGAAACCAGCTTCTGGTTAAGAAAATGGCACAGAAAGTTTAAAAAATGAAAGTTTAAGTGAAGTTAAAGCGGGCGAACGTCAACAAAGGAAGTTGGGTGACAGTATTATGATCATAAAAATTAGAATGTAAACTATGGGACAGAGTAGAATGTGAAGGAGAGGGTTTTAAGTGAAATAAAAGACAAGTTTCAATGGAAAGAGGCTGGTGTGTCATTGCTGCAAACTAAAGAGGAGAAAGATATTAGATGACTTTGAAGGGATGGGTAAGCAGCATGAGAGGGCCTTGGAGTCTACACTAAAACATAGGATTTTGTTCCAAAGAGCGGAGTGATGTGATTTGATTTTTGTGTTTTTTTTGTTTTTTTGTTTTGTTTTGTTTTTTTTTTTGATTTTTGTTTTAAAGGGTCACTCTGACTGCCATGTGGAGACTGTACTATGGCAAGAGGGGAAATAAGAAGACGGGTTACAAGGCAATAGTCCAGGGAGAAATAGTGGTGGATGGGACTAGGGTGGAAAAGAGAAAGGTGGGCAGCTAAAAGACAGTTTTCAGAGACAGGGCTGAACTCCTTAATTAGCACATGAGTCATTTGAGAATAATGAAGATCACTGTGAGACTCAAATGGGAAATGTGCAGTTAACACAAGGCCTAGTACAAAGTGAGCACCTATTAAATAATAATTACTACTCTTATTGTATATTATAAGAAGGTTACCATAGGAAATAAGAAAAACTCCATTCTTAATGAAATATAGGAGAACGCTATCAATAAATTTTGCTAATACTTTGAAAATCTGAATTAAAACCACTGCTTCTCTCAAGTGCTTTGAATTACTACAGGAGAGTATATATGACTTTATTTTTCCTAAATCGTTGCTTGGCCGCTATACAGAACAAGGTTCCCAGCATCCTGATTCCTTTTCTTCTGCTCCATGGCACCCTTACAATTTGTTTTTGTTTTTCCCTTTCCTTTGTTTTTGTAGTTAAACTACTTCCAAGCTCTTCTCACTGTTTCTCATAGTTACGACACCTTTCTTTCCACAAACAACCTCCTACGTGTAGCCCCTCAGCCCTCACCTGGACCTTCACTGTCCTTTACGTATTCTGTCGTTTTCAAGTACCAAGCTAGTTAGGCTAGAGGTTCTGAGTTAACTCCCGGCTGGGGTTCTGGCATCAGTAATTTTTAAGCTTCCCAGCCAATTTTGATATGCAGTTCAGGAACCATTGCTGGAACCCACCCTGCACGTAACCTTCTGCTAGGAATATATTCACACACCAGGGCATTGTTGCTTACCAGACACATGAAATCCAAATTCCTGAGCCTAACGTTTGAGTTCCCTTGGTCTCACTCCAATCTAATCTCGTGCTATAAACTCTCTTGGTTCCTCCCTTCCTGCCAAGCAAATTTCCTCACATTCTTTATGCCTAAAGAAAAATTACTCCTCACCCACGCACCAACCCAAACACACATACACAACAGACACACGATCTGGCAATGGATTTCTGTGGCTTCCTTATGGACATAGGTCTGAAAGGTATACATTTTCCTCACTGAAACATTAGACCCTGGAGGTGTTTGAGAGTTTATAGAAACAGTGGGATGGAGTACTTGAAACCAAGTCAGACCCATCCCCCAAAGCCAGAATGATTGCTTATTCATTAGTTTGACTGTGTTTTCTTTTCTTTTTTGTTATTATTAAAAATCAGAACCGTTTCCGATATTTGTTCGTTTTAGTCATAAAAATGCTATTAGAAATAGCATACAGATTGGTCCAATATCCATAAAATCATTGAAATATAACAAAATATTTACTACCTGTGGTACATGATGACACTCACATGCTTTAAGTGTTTCTGGTAAACAGCCAAGCTTGCTGAAAGAGTATGTTTGGGCTCATTGACATGAAGGGATAGCCAGCCCATCACTTACCTAAAGGCAAACAAATCCTACTCATGCCCTTAGCAAAGTCAGCGGCTCCTATTTCACAATTTGTGATCTATTGCGACACCACTGTTCTCCGATGACGGGTGATAGATTCTCTCCTGATCAGTTGAATAAGCTGAGGCAGATTCTGGTGTAAACTCTTTTCCCTTTCCTCTTCCCAGAAAGGGAGATGTTTAAAATTCTTCCACAAGTGAAGGAAAATTAAAACTGAAACAAAGAATCGCATTCTTCAGAACTCTGGCACATGACTGCAAGAGTAGGCCCAGTTTGCCAGGAAATTCTGAGCTCCAGAATGGAAATTTCTTCTAAGGAGTATCCATCAACCAAACTACAGGGCAGATAGAGTCCTGTGTTTCCTCAGAAAGTCACAAACACTTGATGTTCCTCTTGTTTCCCGTCTGGTTTTCTTATTTATAAGAAAGGAAACACCAAAGAAAGGAACACAATCGTGGTGGCCCTATCCAATGTTTACATACTTTTAAATATTATTTTTCTCAGCTCAGTGTATATATTTAATCCCAATAAGAGAGCGTTGGCCTGTTGACAGACTCTTCCTTGTGAACTAGGGATGATAGAAATATTCCTGAATCAAGTTATACACACAGAATGGAATTTTGAATAAGCACTGGACTGAGGGTTGTGCAAACTAGCTTCTATCCTTCCACTGGATTTATGGAAGTGCTTTCATACTCCACAGCAATCCAGTGGCGGGGGGGCACTAAATCTCTCCAAGTACATGTGAAAACTGAGGGTCAGGCAATGCTGGTGGTTCATTCTAGGTCACGAGAGTTAGTAAGTGAAACTTAGGGTGACTAAATAATTCTGTTTTGCCCAGGACTTTCCTGGTTTACCATGGAAAGTCCTGCGTCTTGGAATCCCCTTCGGCCTGTAGCAAATGGACGTTCTTGATCACCCTAGTGGCAGGGTCAGAGAACACAGTCCAGTGTTCTGGGCCACAACCCTCCTCTGCATAACACCCTAGAGTCATTACTTTTAATGCTCAAGTTACTTGCAGATCTGTGACTTGGTCTCACAACTAACAGCTCTACAGAGGGCTTTGGGGATCAGCAGATAGATCCTATCTTCATTTTTATTCTTCTATTCACACTCAGAAGAAGGTATTCCATAAAAGCTCCTTAAATGCCAGGTCATTGATCACAGTTAAACCCCCTATTAGACCCCTAGAAGGAAAAACTGGATCTAATAAATGGTGGCAGTGATTGTAACTTTGGATCCCTAGATTCTTAGCTGAGTAGGCTTGGCCCTTATTTAGAATGTAGTAGAAAAAAAGATGTCAAGGGTCCTGAGTACTGCTTCTGCTTTTTCCAGTAATATAACTTTGGGCAAGAACCCCTGACCTTCAGCTATGGTTTCTAAGGACTCTTGCAGTTTTGACATTTTAGACCTGACCATTAAAGTGTTGAAAAGGAATTGCATTACAGGTTGAGCCTTAAGAACAATTAAGAAAGAGGTACTGGGGCTTCCCTGGTGGCGCAGTGGTTAAGAATCCGCCTGCCAACACAGGGGACACGGGTTCCAGCCCTGGTCCAGGAAGATCCCACATGCCATGGAGCAACAAAGCCCATGCACCACAACTACTGAGCCTGTGCGCCACAACTACTGAAGCCCACGCACCTAGAGCCTGTGCTCCGCAACAAGAGAAGCCACCGCAATGAGAAGCCTGCGCACCGCAACGAAGACCCAACACAGCCAAAAATAAATAAATAAATATTTTTAAAAAGAAAGAAATAGGTACTGTTTGTCCTCAAAGGTTCTTTCCTCTTCTCAGCACTTTCTGTGAATATCTAATCCCTCCTACGAACCTCGAACACAGCCAGGGTCCCTTGTGATCTCTTTTCTCTCCCACTAGCAAGTCAAGATAAACTGATTTACTCATATAATTGATCTTTATCTAAATTCTCTCTCTCTCTCTCTCGTTTTTTTTTTTTTTTTTTTTTTTGATAACTGCACATTGGCTCATGAATTTGCTGGAATGATTGACAATCCATTAAAAAAAAAACTGACATTAAAACATTCCATTTGCTCTATCCCCTGCTGCAGCGGTCTCTTCTCCTTTGTTGGTAATCACACTGTGCCTTATTTGAATTATCTGTCCCAAATCAATGGCTTGGCATTTATATTGCATCAATTGCATCAATTAAACAGACAAACACCCAAGTCAGCATCTCAAGAAACCTATACTGACCTGCTTTAAGACCCTATCCTTACCAGAGGATTTGGAAGAAGAAAGCCATAATCTTCAGAAATATGAAATCTTCCTAAAGTCAAAGATGGTGCTGTCTTCAAATTCTGACTTTGAGGCTCCATAATTTTGTTTGAAGTATCTGCGCAGAGGCTGCTGCCAAAGAGACAACTGCTCCAAATACATCAAAGACCCGGGGTAAGGGAGCTTCAAAACAGCATCTCTTCCTCCCAGTAAGCTGTACAGTTGTCTCGGGAACAGGGGAGAACCTTGCTCTCAGGTTGAATTCCACACTGCCATAGACTTCCTCTGACATAAGGTTGAGTAAATTATTAAAGACTGCTGATTAAAACAAACAGGCAAACAAAATCACCTCGGGAGGGGGGGAAACTCCTTTCTTTTCATATATGTGAATATAAGAAGATTGATTTTAAACCCAGAGACAAATCTGCTCTATTTTAGGAAATGGGAAATGAACAAGCGTTTTGGCTGTCGATGATCCCAAACACCCCGACGGGAACCTGGTCCATGATAAACTTTGACAACTGGGTCTTTATTTCAAAGGTGTAAACTATTTAAACTAGAAGTTAGTTACATTCAGATATTTCGGTGGATGGGCCATGGGTAGAGTGGGAATGAGGACTCTGAACGCACATCAGACCCTCAGAAGTGTTCTGCACGTATTTGAACAGTGTATTGTAAAGATTATTATTGCTTTGATTTACCTTAAGAAATATTATTGTTTTTGAAACCTTCCATGACATTAAAGGAGAATATATACTTTTGTGAAGTTTAACAAATGAGGTATAGCAGATACTAATGAATTTGAGAAAAGCCTAACAGATCATTTGATTTAACCTTCTACTTTTATTAAACATCTTTTGAGAACCGACCACTGAGATGAAAGACTTTACCTATGAACCAGGTACAGATTAGTACACTGAGGCATACGCATATGAATAATCCTGTCCACTGTCACTCCACTAATTATGTACTAGAGCTGAGGTAGCTTGATCTCCAAGCCATTCCTTTGTTCACTCGATCAGGCTGCCAGGCTGTCTGTCAAAGGCGCCATCGTGGTTTGAATTCACATCAGTATGGAGCTCATCGGTAAGTTCCAGGCCATAAATCCGCACCGTGAAAATTCCGAAGCCTCTACCTTTTGCCCAGTTGGACCCTGAACTTAGGTCGTCAGGTTGTCATCAAATTTATTTGGAAGCTGATTTGTCTATACACATCTTCTCCTCCCCACCTTTCTCTAAGATAAGTATAAAAGCTAAAGCAGGAAGTGCTCTGATAACTCCTGTAACTGTTCCCATGGAGCGTTCAACTTTGAAGGTAGGATGTCAAAAGTAACCTAATTGATTTATGGTTCATTAGATCCTAAGAGCCATCCTCAATTAACCACTTCCTCTTAGCCCAGTACCCAACCAGTTTTGAAGATTCGTTTCTTATGCCTCCTAAAGGCAGTTTGTCAAACTTAATTTGTTGAATCATCTTCTTGTTTCTTCCTTCAATCTCAGGTGAAAAGAAGGCACAGGTATCTTTGTTTACGCTAGTCCTGTTATTTTTCATCCATTCCCTATGCAGCCTCTTAAGGATTTGCTGTAACATTATAAGACAGTGGCATCAAAATACCAAAACTAAAAAGAGCATGACAGAGTAAGCGACCTAGTCCAATGCTCTCAGCAAATATGAAAAACCTGAGGTTTATTGGAGTGAAATGACTTACCAAATGTCACCCTGGGTATTACCATCAGAATTGGACTAGAATTTGGACTTCTCAGCCCAGAACTTTCCACTCAGCCCACTCAGCTTGGCCTACCCGAGTGTGAATTTCTACTCCGTCTCCTATTAGCTATGTGGCTTTTTAAACAAGTGGCTTAAAATTCTAAGCTTCTGTTTCCACATCTACAGGAAATAGTAATGTTTATCCCAGTGAATAAATGAGGAACATTAAGTAAAGCACTTATCAAATGGGTAACAGTAAATACTGTTTTTCTCATGTTCTTTTCCCCTCATTCTGGAAGTACATTTTTAATATCTTATTTTTTCTGATATCCTTCCCTATCATTCTGAATATATCTTTTCTGTTTCAGTAGCTGACTCCTTTCCCTACTTCAGACCTAAATGTATAGATATTTGCAGCATTATTATAACCATTTCCCCACCTCAGTATTCTTATGTATTTCCACCTGATCTTAACCATCAATTCTATGCTCAAGTATCCAAGCCTGCATATTCAGCCTTGACTTTTCTTACTTCCAAGGTCTAGGTCCATGGAACTTGTGGGTCAGTGAACATCTCAGATTCTGCCACAAAATCATTAAGAACTCCTCCCTGTAAATTAAATAAAGTTCAAATTTCCTTGCCCTGACATTCAAGGATGTCCATCTCCTGACCTCTAAACACCCTCTAGCTGTGCAAAATTCTTCTATCACCTTGAACCTGTTTTACATCGTGTTTCAAGTTCTACCTAGTTGACGGTTACTAACACTCAAACATTGTATTTATCTAATCTTTTCTTTTTTTATATAAATTTATTGATGGATTTTTGACTGTGTTGGGTCTTTGTTGCGCGCGGGCTTTTCTCTAGTTGCGGCGGAGCGGGGCCTGCTCTTCGTTGCGGTGCGTAGGCTTCTCATTGCGGTGGCTTCTCTTGCTGCGGAACACGGGCTCTAGGAGCACAGGCTTCAGTAGTTGTGGCACGCGGGCTCAGTAGTTGTAGCTCGCGGGCTTTAGAGAGCAGGCTCAGTAGTTGTGGTGCATGGGCTTAGTTGCTTCGTAGGATGTGGGATCTCCCCGGACCAGGGCTCAAACTCATGTCCCCTGCATTGGCAGGCAGATTCTTTACCACTGCGCCACCAGGGAAGCCCCTCTAATCTTTTCTATTAGATTGTAAGTTCCTTGACGAACCCATATTTAACACAACTTTGTAGTTTCCTTTATCAGCAAGTTCTGTGTCTGAAGTTCAATAAATGTTGGTTAAATGAATGATGTCTCTCAGCATCTCATTTTTAGATTTGTTGTCTTGATGCCAGGCAGAAGTTTGTGCTGTTCTCTGTTACACCCTTGTAACCCTAGTCCCAGAGACATATTCTGAAGTAGGGAACACAGTGGCCTCATGAAACTTTGCTTGGCATCTTTCTTATTTACCAAGAGGAAGTTGGTTAAACATAATTGTGCCCAAGAACTCCCTCTCCTAATAGTAAGGTTGGTCATTTCAGAGTCCTGGGTTCTATAATCAGCTTTCCCATGAGTTATTGTAGTTTCAGTACACAACGAAGGTTCCCCATCTCTTAAACAGGGCATTAAGGCCTTTTGGAGATGTACCAAGAAATGTTCAAAAAAGAAAGAAAAACATTCACAATGGAAAATTTTCTGTGTGTGATTTCAGATATACTCAGCTTTAGTTTCAAATTGATAAAGTCCCAAATCTGAATTGTCAAAAGCAATCAGCCCAGACAGCACTGGTACACTGAGGTTAATCTGGTACAGCTCATTAATTACACCTTTGTTCATAAATTCAATGGGAATTTCTAGTCCTTTCTAATTGTTCAAGCATCTGGCATTTTGCTTTTTTTTTTTAACTCTCTTCTCTTTTTGACCTTTCCTATGACATGTATTCCTTCTGGTTGCACTATACTTAAAACTAATAAGATAAAACCGATACTTAACACTCCTGATTTTTTTCCTCTGTGCCAAGTCCTATGGTAAGCATCTCCCATGGAGCACCTTACTTAACGTTCACAACAGCCCTGTGAGTTAGGTGCTATTATTATCCCCATCATTCAACTGAGGAAACCGCAGCTTGGGAAAGTTAAGTAAGAGCCCAAGGTCATATTTTTGTAAGTGGTAGAGTCAGGGCTGGAGCCATTTGACTTGAAAGTCATCACTTTTAACCACTAAAGGCATGGCTTCTCTTCTCTGGCTTTTCTTTCTCATTGTTCTGGTTACAGTTTACCATTGGTGCCCTCCCTAGTTCAGGTCCTGACTTCCCTCTCGCTGGGTGATTGCCTCTGTTCAAAGACTTTAGCCATCATCTCTAGGCTAAGGACTCCCAACATTTTGTTTGTAGTTGGGTCTCTCCTACCATCTACTAGACATCTTTACTCAACTGCTCTGTAGACGCTTCATAAGAAATACCTTAACACATCAGTCATAGACTAGACACCTTCCATTAAGACCAGGGCAAATGCTTACAAAACCTCCAGCAACTAGTTCAAGCTCTTGAGCAGAGAGCCCACTGCCAAGCAACAAATCCAAGGCTTACTTATTACTTATTCTCTGATAATAAGAACCAAGCTCATCTCCCCCATCGATGCCGTGTCTTGGTGAATGGTATCTTTCGGAACTGGCAATATAATTTGTGGGGCGCAGAGAAGAATAAAAATGTAAGGACCCTTGTTCAAACTTATTCAGAATTTCAAGACAGTGACAGTAGAGTATGAAGCCAAGTGTGGGCCCTCCTGCATGCAAGACCCTACCTGACAGCATGGGCTGGTCCTAGTAACTCTGTTGACGTAGCTGATCGTTAGAGACCTAAAAGTCATCCCTTATCACATCCAACAGAACACCAGTCCTGCCACTCCTACTGCCATGATAGTTCTTATGTTTCCATGATCTCCAATGCCACTGCCATTGTTTTCAATTCCTCACCATTTACCATTGGAAGAGTATATATTCCAATCCTTAACTGATCCCTTTGCCTCAAATCTAAGCCCATGATACTTTCCCATCGTTGCAGGTTTGGATTCCTTTTACAACCTCCAAACTCATCCCCCTGCCTTCATTATCACTCCCCATTTTATCCCACCCCTACTATTTTTTCCCCCAATACTACCAGTCATTTAAATGCATATTTCTTTACAATGGGCAATGCTTCATTTAAATATGATTCAAATAGACGAATATAATAAAGTCATTTCTCTGCTTAAAAACATTCCCTCTGTTTTCAGGATAAATTGAAACGCCTTTATCGCATGGCCCTTTTTATTCTTTAATGCTTCAGCCGTATTGAGCTCTGTGTCTTCCTCAATAGACCTTGTTGAGCTGCTAGCCTTTGAACACCCTTCTTCCTCTTCCTGGAATTTTCTAGCCTTTGGTTTGCATATTGTACAGTAATCACCCTTTAAAACTCATCTCATGTATTGCCTCAACTAGGAAAATCTATTCTTACCACGTACTTTTTTCAGTACCCTCCCCTTCCCTGCTTTGTCCATGGAAAGCCCCACCCCCTCTGCTGCCCTCTAGTCTGGGTTGGGGACTCTATACTGCTAAACTGTCTGCTTATGTTTATATAGCCCTTATTTCATTGTGTTGAAACAATCCATTTGTCCATTTCTCCACTAGTGGGCTCCTTGAAGGTAGGGTTGGTGCCCTTAATCTTTTCTACTATCTAGCTCAGGAGGTAGCATCCTAGGTTTGCTTATTAATGGTTATTGAACAAATGAGTCATTAGAGCAGAGATTCTGGTGCTTACAGGGTTAGGTCTAACCCGGTTAATGAAACAATACTTGAGTCAACGCAGTATTCATCTGCAAATGATCCTTGAACAACATGGGTTTGGACTGCATGGGTCCACTTACACGTGGATTCTTTTCCATATTCAATACTGCAGTGCTACAGTGTTCCGCAGTTAGGGTCAGGATTAGGGTTAGGGTTAGGGTTGAATCCCAGGATGCGAATTTCAGATACTGAGGAACCACATGTACAGAGGCCTGATCAAAAGTTATATGCGGATTTTTCACTGTGGGGAAGGTTTGTGTCCCTAACCCCCAAGTTGTTCAAGGGTCAAATGTATTTCTTCTCTTAACGGATGATATTTTAAGTACACTGCTAAGTGCTGTAATGTAAAAATGAGAAAGCCATGGATCTTTTCTACAGGGAACTGACAAATTAGCAGGTGAAATAAGACACACACACACACAGCCATGATCACTACATAAGAGAAAAGCGACATGTACTAAAAGAGAATAAAAAATCTGTGGGGACAGAGACAGAGTTGAGAGAGAATTCCCTACATTCAGGTGGTTTGGGTAATGGCCTAAATTAGTGTGTCTCTAATAGATATGGGTGGGAAGTGGTTGTTTTGGCATGATCATTGGAGATCTTCCCAGGGTCCATGAGGCTTTGACTATCCTTGGAGAATTAGGCAGCCTGTTGTGTGTACTCTTCAAACGACACTCTCTTCAAAGGACAAGTTTTCCTGGTGTTGCCCTTTACTCATTCACCGCGCCTCCACCACGTTAGAAAACCACCAGCAAAAAATAAGAAACATAATTCCTGTTCTGACTTACCGACAGTGTTATAGACAGGAAAAAAAATGCCATTGAGGGAAAACGCGTTGTAAACTTTTAAAAATTATAGATATATAAAATAATTGTTACATCAAAATCATTGTCTTTATGATCTGGAAGAAATAGAAGAGCTATTCTACTTTTGAACGCATGTTGTTTAAAATTTCCATAGATTAACGTAGCCTATCAGTTGATTTTTTTTGTGGATGAATTTGCAGGTCACATACAGGATTGAATCATAGCTGGAAAACATCTTAATCTATTTACCTCTGATTATTTTTAGATGTGTGAAAACAGACGAGAGAGGTAAGTGAATTATTGAAGGCCACAGAGCAGTTTTCTTTTTAACAGACTTTATTTTTTTAGATCAGTTTTAGCCCACAGCAAAATTGAACAGAAAATACAGAGTCCCCATGTATCTTCTACCCAACACACGCACAGCTCTGCACACCAGAATGGTACCCTTGTTACAACTGATAAACCTACATTGACACATTATGAGAATCCAAAGTTCACAATTTACATTAAGGTTCACTGCTGGTGGTGTGGGTTTTGGGAAATGTATGGCATGTGTCCACCATTATACTACCATACAGAATAGTTTCACTGCCCTAAACATGCTCTGTGCTTCTCCTGTTCATCACTCCCTCTGCCCTAACCCCTGGCAATCACTGATCCTTTTACTGCCTCCATGGTTCTACCTTTTTCCAGAACGTCACATAGTTGGAATCACACAGTCTGTAGCCTTTTCAGAGTGACACCTTTCACTTAATAACATGCATGTCATGTTTCTGCAGGTCTTTTCCTGGCTTGATCACTCATTTCTTTTTAGCCCTGAATAATATTCTACTGTAAGGATGGGTACCTTGGTTTATTTCATGCTTCCAAGTTTTGGCAATTATGAATCAAGCTGCTATAAACACCCATTGGAGGGTTTTTTTTTTATGGACATTAGTTTTATTTTCCTCTCCTCAAGTTATGAATGTTAATGCTATTTCTGATATAATGGGAAGTGACATTACCACGTGTGGTAGCAATATAAGCACTTTCTTGGATTAATCTTCCTTCAACAGGGAATTCACAGTTGTATCTCTTACAGTCTTTAGAAACCCCATGAAATCGGTGCCTCCAGTTCCTTTATTTTTTGGTTCTGAAGGCTCTTCCGAGGTTGGTTTTCTCTTGGATGACTGGCTTGCAGGAATCACAATGTACTTAGCTACTACTTGCAAGTGGTAGTTTCTCAGAGAGACCATGGCTTGCACACATTCATTGTAAATTTCCTGCAGGGTAGCATCACCTTTTGAAAGGACAAACTTGCGGACCGAGGGGCCTGACTCTAACGAGCGAAGAAAGTTCTGGTGAGCTGATGGCATATATGTTCTCATTTCCTGGAGGAATTTAGCAGCAGAGTCTGAAGGAACTAAAGACAAAAATGGATTAGTAAGGAGGCCAAAGCATTCTCCGATCCAGGGAAGAAGGGCAGAGTGAGGTCGGAGCGGGCGGCCACGAATCTACAACCATCTTGTTAGCATCCTACTAGTCTCGCTACTAGTAAAGGTAATTATTGTAAAATATACTTAATTCTGAAAACCACATGAACTAAACTCTTAATATTTTTGTTTTGCTTCCTTTCTCACTTTCCTACTGGATTTGATCCTTCTAAGAAGGACAGAGTATATGTACTATACCTGACAGATCATGTTGCTGAATCCAAGAGAATATAAGGGATCTTTTTTTTTTTCAGTACGCGGGCCTCTCACTGTTGCGCCCTCTCCTGTTGCGGAGCACAGGCTCCGGACGCACAGGCTCAGCGGCCATGGCTCACGGACCCAGCCGCTCCGCGGCATGTGGGATCTTCCCGGACCGGGGCACGAACCTGTGTCCCCTGCATTGGCAGGCGGACTCTTAACCACTGCGCCACCAGGGAAGCCCAAGGGATCATTTTTAAATAAGTGAATGAGCTCAGGAAAAAGCGTATTATCATGCAGCCCAAAGCTTTCCCCTTTGACTATTCAATAGAAGTTTAGGAAGACAAAGAAAAGTAGAAAGAAGTTCTTCCTGGAGCTTCTTCCTCTGCCCCCTTAATCCTCTAGAAGGAATATAATGAGTGTGGCTCATCTTTAAACTCTGGCGCAGGCATTGCCCCGGGACCCCCAAGGCAGTAGGACGGTGGAACTAGACAGTGCCAAGCCCCTCCACTCCCCAGTTTCAACTCATGGTCTTATCTCATTTGCAGGAGACTTTCTTTTTCTGAATCTGGTCTTACATTTTCAGAACATGTGATATTGGTTTCACCACAGTCAATCAGACCTCACAGACATGTTCAAAGGTCAAGATCAAGACAGTGTTGAACTTGGTCTAAGTTCTGGCTTCACCGCTTTCTAGCTCGTTAACAGGGAGCCTGGCTATTATCCTCTTTAAGTTTCTGCTTCTTCATCTGTGAAATGGGATGATTGCAATAAAGTCCCTACTATTCTCCTAAAAGCATCAGATAAGCTCAGATAAGGTGCTGATGGGAAAGTACTTTTTAGATACTATTCTAGTAGCATAAGAGATGATGATTATTTGTCATGTGCCACTCACCTCCACCAACAGTATGCTGAATGCCCAGCACAATATCGAAGCACTGGAAGATGCTGCTTTGCGCTGCACTGCCTCCGGCAAACTTCTTTGGGGTGTCCCAGACACCTTCATACAGCAGACCCTCTGACAGCAAAGGGTTGCCTTTCCACCTAAACCAGGAAGGAAAGAATAATTGTTATTTTATGAATTGCCAAATTTTCATATGTCAAATCTTGCAATAGAGGATGAATGGAAGGTGAAATGAGATAGGTTTCATTATACTTCTTCCACATTCTCCCTTCTACTCATGTTCATGCATGAGAATAATAAATAATACGGTTCTGAGCAAATCTGACGTAAGTATTCTATGCATGAAACCTTACGTTTGCACTACCAAAGATTATTCCACTCTCTTTAAAATGACTAGCTTTCCTGTCCATACTCCAGCGTATGCCTGGCCAAGTAATAACCCAGAGAACAGTCTGTTGTTTCTTACAATGTATATTTTAGGATATAAATGGATTCTTAAACTGGATTGATAGTAGGGACCATCAGTGGAAACGTCGTCTTCTTTACGTTAATTGTCTAAGAGAAAACAGATTCAAGCATAAGGCTACGTACCCAGACAAGTATATGCGAAGAACATTGAAAAACAGATTTGGGTCCACATATTCTGAAAAAAAGATGAGATATGTTTAATTAAGTAGCATCAGATAGATTGGGAAAAATCAAGGTGTTATAAACAAGTGATCATGGATTTCAGCATAGGATATGAGAAAGGCGTTAGGTCGGCCTGTGCAGAGACATTCCCTGAGGACAAGCTCTCCCTCACTTGCCCACTCTCAACACCCGTGTCCACTGAACGGGGTCTACCTTGGGGCTAACACACAGCTTGTAACAAAGAGCCTGGGCCCACCACCACTTATCCTCAGGAGACCTATTAAGCTGCCAATATTTACTTAAGGCTACTTCATGTGTTTACTGATACAACAGATAAAATACAACAGATAAATTTATCTGATACAACAGATAAATTCCTTACATAAAGAAAGCAACAAGCGGAAACAAAAAGAAAACTGAAAACAAAACCTCCAGGAGCCCTGTGGACAACGGGTGTCCCTCCCCAAAGGTTGCTAATGTCTTTGGTTTGAAGGTCTATCTTCTTGCCAAAGCCCAGTGATACACAGTCACCTGTTTGTTAGGAGCATCCCAGTAGGGCACATTTCCTTTCGCAAATCCTTGTTTCTATACTCTTTTGGTTATTGCTGGGTTTTAGCTGTTAATTTGCAATAACTTTTGAGCTCAATGGCTTTTCTATTTTTCTTTTTTTTTTTCCTTTTTTAGTTAGCTTGTGAAAAAGCAGAATTTGCAGACGGTTCCTATCAAGCAAAAGCTAAGTTTTTCAGAACTTAAAACATCCTGTACTTTTGGTAAGTTTCTCCACAGTTTTTAGTGAGAGACAAGGATGTTCTTCAGAGGTAAATAGCCCTAGCTTGGAATTCTGGCTTCACTATTTACTACTTATGTAATCTTGAGTCATTTATCTTATCCTTCCAAATTTAGATTCCCTTATATGTAAAATGGACATAATAAAACCTGCCATATGGAAAGTATAATGATTTAGTGAGATAAAATAAAGCGCAAACACACCCACTATGTGAGAGTTGGTTTTGCTTCTGTTTTCTCTACATCTTAGATAACTAGAAACATTTGACTGTGGCCTGGCATGTTGTAAGGCATACAATACTTGCCATGAATTTGGTGAAATATTTCACGGGCTTTGCGCAGACAAGAAGCTATATCAAGCAATGCCTTTCGCAAAGTGTCTGGGTCTTCACGTTGTATTGCATTAAATATAATGGGGATCACCTTTAAAAAAAAAGAAAAAGAAAACAAACACTTAAGATTTCCTAACACTAAATATTGGCATAGAATAGAATTCTCCTAAATCTTAATCCCCCAATTAAATTTCATATTTCCATTTCTTTCTTGGGCTGAGTACCGTCTGATTGTTTGACTAATTTCCATATATTTAATTAAGCTTGGATTTGTCCTTATTCACTTATCACTTAGAGATAAGTTTATATAATTCTATATATTTCTATTTCTGAGGGACGAAACCATTAGATTTATGTCACTGTGTGATAGAGTTCCAATGCCAAGTTTCATTGAGAATACTTCTCTCTTACTGGGGTTTCAAATTTTATTCTAAATATATGGCTTCTACATTTTATCTTTTAGGTAATACACAAAACCAAATAAAATATTTATTTCTTCCAGATGATCCCTTGTCTCCAATTCAGTCATCAAACGCTCTATTCAGTCAGGATAAAGTTATTTCATGCACAATATAGTTCAGCTACTAAGTGATTGCTCTGCTTATGTGAATCAAGATACACATTTTCCAGGATAGACGGACATACTTTGATTGCAGAAGCAGCTGCTGTTTCCACCACCAGAGAGACCAGGAAGAACCCTTTACCACAGTCTCCGCCAGGAAATGAGAATAGGATGTCCATGTTCCTAAGAAAAGTAATCCAGGAAGTCAAGAATTTAGAAAAATATAAAACAAAAACACTAAAAACAAAAGAATTTAACAAAAATATTGATATATTTGTTGAATATTTATTAGTTTTCAAGTCTTTTTATTTATCCTACATTTTCAAAATAATCTTGTGAGATAAGTATGGCAGGTTTTACTGTATCCATTATGTAGTTAGGAGTAGTAGTGTTAGGTCTATTGTCTAAGGTCATATAATTAACAGTAGATTAAGCTGAGACTTGAAATTCCTTTCTAGAACTTGAAACTAAAAACTTTAAGACTAGTTCTTTCTCTATTATCCCATCAATTTTTCACACACACATGTATTACTGTATATATATATAGACACATACATATATATATATATATATATAAGCTCAATGTTTATAGAGATATCTGTGAGGTATGGTTTTTAAAAGTAGAATTTTGGCTTAAATAAGTGTATTCATATCCATATTTTTATCTGTGAGCCTGATTCAATTTCTCAGTGATTTATCTGCCTAACAAAGGAATTGACTGGGAAATTCAAATAACTGATTACCCCCTATTTTCTTTTTCACTGAAGTTTTGCATTGATGCAAACGTGGTCTCAGTTATCTGTATATATCTGAGTTTCATGGCAGTTAAATTTATGGTCTCAACCCAGACGACTTGCTGTGTGACCTTGAATAAGATTATTTCATCAGTTTCAGCCTCAGCGTTCTCATCTGTCAAATGGGACTGGTGATATCATTCTCCCATTTGAAAACCTTCCGTAACTTCCCATTTAAGATACTGTTTAAACCCCATATCAGAGCCAAAAGTCCTACATAATATTTTTAAGTTTATTTTTTCATCCGTTTCCTGTACTGTTACTTTCGTCATTCATTATTTATCAGCGACACTAGCCTTCCTTCGGTTCTGAAATGCACCAAGATTTTTGTTACTTCAAAGCCCTCACTCTTGCTGTTTTCTCCACTGTGAACATGCTCAGGCTTTCCTTCTTCTAACTGATGCCTAGTCACTCTTCAGGACTCAGCTTCAATAACTTGTTGTAAGGATTCTTCCCTCATGCCTTTTGTTTGGTTAGAACTCTTAGCACTTTACTTTCTTAATCCTTCTCTTAATCATATAGTAATTTACATAATTTTCATATATCTTCTTTCCTCCACATTAGCCCAGGTTCATCAGGGCAGGCTTATTCCAATGATAATGACTTTTGTTTCCTTAGCTCTTAGCCTCTATTTAGTACACAGGCCAAAAATAGTAAGAATTGGGTCAAAAGGAATAGATTTATATTTCTGGCCTCTGAAGTCATTGAGTCATAGATGCGTAGGTGTATGTGCATTTTGTATATATGCGTATTAATTAAATTTACTGACAGATCTTCCTCAACTTATGATGGTGTTACAGCTCAATAAACCCATCTTAAGGTGAAAATATTTTCAGTTGAAAATTCATTTAGTACACCTAACCTACCAAACATCATAGCTTAGCCTAGCCCCCCTTAAACGTGCTCAGCACGCTTACATTAGCCTACAGTTGGGCAAAGTCATCTAACACAAAGCCTATTTTATAATAAAGTGTGGAATATCTCACTTAATTTACTGAATAATGAAAGCGAAAAACAGAATGGTTGTCTGGGTGCAGAATGGTTGTAACTGTATCAGTTGCTTATCCTGTGATTGCGGGGCTGCTGGGGAGCCGTGACCATTGCCCAGCATCACAAGAGACTATGTACTGCGTATCTATCTCAGGAAAAGATCAAAAAAGTACGGTTTCTAGTGAATGTGTACTGCTTTTGCACCATATTAAAGTCAAAAAAATCTTAAGTCAAACCATCCTTAAGTGAGGTATCATCTGCATATGCAAGTATATATATTAATAGCTATAATATCAAACAGATACAGTCTCATCACAGTCATAGATATTATTAAGGACCAGAACTACTTGCTCTTTCAACAATCATTTGAATTACTTTTTGCCTAAAATCAATTGGTGTTTCAAAAGAACACATTTGGAGGGTATTGATACACCTATGTTTACTTTGAATAACAAATAATTCTTAGAATAAAAAAGATCGAATACTCACTCATAAGTCATGGGCCTTAGGAAAACAGCCATGAAGCAGCGGATCAATTGGAAGAGAGAAAGGAAACCAGTGTAAACATTAAATGCTTTTGAATTATTGTTATTCCATTTAATACTACTGATCTAGCAAAGGTAAAAACAATAGATAAAAACTAGAAAAAATATGTTTTCTGATATTTATCAAGTAGGCATCACAAACGCCTAATTTAGGACTTTTATAAGTGAAATAAAAAATTAAATATGCAAGGAGCACACGTGGAGAGTCAAAACTAGTTGTCACTCATAAGAAAGCTTTCTAGATGAAATAATTTCATTTTGTGGTATTCCCACATCTAGAATACTCCTCTGTAGATACACACTGAGAGCCTCTGACCCTTCACTGCAGCAGGGTCCATCACTCAGTGCTTAGGAAGTGCCTAGTTTCAAGCAGGCTGCTTTGAAAGCCCAGGCATTGCCATCTATCTAGCCAGTCAAATTAATCAAACTGAACACTTAAGATGTGTGCACTTCACTGTATGCTAATTAGACACCTCTCTCTCACATGCATATGCATTTTACACCCCAACAGCAGAAAAGAAAGCCCCGCTGCCAAAGATTAAACGAATGACTAGCTCCCCTTGATTCAAATGGTGTGCACTCCTTTCATTCCTGTTATAATCGCTGTTTACGTACCCACTGGGATCCTTTTTCTTCCAGTTTGCCAAGACACAATCTGCATAAACCAGAATAGGGGGCAGTCCTAGCTTCTCCGATACCTTGCAGTAAGGAACAGCAATATTGCTCGGCAAGACCTAATTAAAACACGATAGTTAGCGTTCACATTTGAAATGTCTCACCCTTTCTTCTGCTTTCTGGGTGTCAAAACATTAACTGTTATACCTAAGGGCACTGTGGAACCAAACAAAGGTCATTTTCTCTTCCTCATTTCGTAACTTAATCCCAGTGCTTGTTAAACCCTTACGTTTTAGATTTGTGATGATGCAGACATAATCTGGGCATGGAGAGAACAAAACAGTAGAGGGCGAAAGGAAATAAAAGCTGTATCTTGATTTTCTAATGGCCAGTGAACCATTTGCAGCCATTCGCTCATGCATCCATCCATCTCACAAATATTCGTTAGGCAACTCCTCTGTGCAAGGTACTCATTCTGTTTCCCAAGCTTCACAAAATGCAGTTACAATACTTTTAGAATGTTTTACATTAACTGTAAACTGGATGTAAATCTGTCATGTTAGCATAAGAAATATGAGAAAATCTCCAAACCTTCCGGACGTCTCCATCACCTTCACCCCACACGTACGCCATGGTGATATACCCCAGAACCAGATGTGCAAGGCGCTGCAACTTGTGTCCTTGGAGGCCGTCAATGCTGAAGGTTGTTAACTGAGAATAAACAGAGAGGTTGACCCAACTCAAAATGCATGTTGTGATAGCTGCAAAGCCAAGTTAACACTTTGAAGACGCTAAAACAGAAAACGTCATATTTTTTCAAACCTTCTCAACTTCTGCACGTAGTTGGCCATTCTTAATCAGTTCAGGCAGATTTTTAGCAATGGAAATCCAGGCATCATAAGGGTGAGGTAGCTCCTCCTTGAAAAGAAGAAACAGGACTTTGAGTTACTAGTGGAAGGTATCATAAAATAGTTTTGCCTCCGCGGATGGTCCGTCTTGCCTCTTTCGCAGTGCTGTGCAATGCTGACACTCTCTTACCTGTCGAGTGACACCAGCCCATGCATTGTCATCTGCACACTCAGGGCTCAGGACCTTCTCTGTGCCCTTCTTCTTCCTCTCATCTACTTCTTTTTCAGAGGTCACTTCAAAAGTTTCACTGAAATCTTCCTGACTATTCCATTCTATTCTTATACCTCCAGTGAGGAATCCTGTGGATTCTACCTTTTCACATTAAGTAATTTATTGCTATCTGCTATTATTTTTTTCTCTTCTCAGCTAGATTTTAAGGTTTTTTAATGGAAGAGAAATGAGATTTATTAAATGTCAGTAGGAGACTAGGCAGTTTTACTCAGTAATTTCTCATTTAGTTATAATAATGGCCCCAAAAGTTGATTGTTATCTCCATGTCATAAATAAGAAAAGCAAGTGTTGGGCAGTTTTTGTAACTTGTTTTGTACATACAGTTCATTGTGATTCAAACATGAGGGTTTCCAGCTTTTAAAAAATCTTGCCCTTTTTACATCTCACTACCTGATGGCAAGGATTTTATCATGCTTTTTATCCTATTTTTCTTAGCACAGTACTGGACATGTACGAGGTGCTGTATATATACATGTTGATTGCTTCCTTTGGCACTACAGGCTAATTTTTTGCCCAGCAAGTAAAAGTGAAATCCAAATAAAAGAGTGTTAAAAACAAGACAACAGGCCCCAAATGGAGTAACTTAAGTCCCATGTCACCAAATCAAGACAATACTTATCACAGTTTCTGCCTCTCCCAAAATGGAATCTTAAACCAGTCAATTCAGGATTACCTGGCCAACAAGTAGTGCGGTCATCTGCTCACAGACTGCTGCCATTCCCTAAAGGAACATGACCTTGACACCCCAATCTACTTTTTGCTGGTGTAACTTCCGTGTTCCTGCTCTCTTCTGCCTAGAGAAGTCTTTCATTTTTGTGCAGCTCCTGAGACCTCCTTTCTTTCTGCTAGTTGGGATGCTGCCTGATTCATGATTCCCTGAAGGAAGCCAATGACATCTTTAAAATTTACTCAGTTGGGTTTTGTTTTTTAACACGTGTCTCCCTGGATCTTATATTTATAATCACATCTCAAGGGAAAACATAAAAACCAAAGGCCTAGGCCACACCCTGGAATGAGATTCACATCCCTGAACAACTCCCCTAGCAACAATTAAGCTGCTTCCAGACATGCTCTTAGCAGCACCAATACTATGGGGATGGAGGACACATCAAGGTGAAACCAAGGTGAGTGAGGCTTTAAGCTTCAAAACCAAGTTAATATTATAAAGAAACTATAAAACACAAAGACAAATGTAACATAAACTTCAAACATGTTCAGGGGCTGCAGATAATTGGCTAGACTTAATCTGTCAGGGCAGATTTTTAGGAATGAAAGATCCAGGCAGTATATTCACTAGATAGTCACCTTTCTTGTTTGCTCTGAGTTTTTCTCCCTAACCACACAAATACTGTGCTCTGGTGTTTTTAGTAATACAGATACATTTTCTTTGTTGTGTATTTCACTGTGTAGCATGCCCGACTTTTTGATTATTGCTATTTCCCCAAAATAACAGAGATACTTTATTATGTGTCAAGATTAGTGTCTTATTGGACAGAACTTTCAACACATGTAAAATTCAATCAGTAATATCCTTCTGGTTCAGAGGATGCCTAAATGATAGAATATAAATTAATAAAGAGTGACACAGAGGGCCATTCAACTCCTGCTAGATTAGAGAATGTATTTTGCATCTACATGGAATCAGAAGACATATTATTTTCCTTTAGAATAGGAAGCTGATAGATTATAAGAGATGAAATAGACATTTTTGAACACATAATTTCCAGGAAAGATCTTCAGTGAGGAAATAAAAGTAACCTCTTTTTTTTTTTTTCCATCCTGTTTTAGGATATTGAATCTAACTTCCTAAGCATCTCAAGTAGCAACATTATTTTTTAAGTAGCTCAGGAAGAGTTTTGTTTTGCTTTAGTTTTCGGGTTTTGCTTTAACCCTTGGAATCTGTTTTAGAGGTCTACATAATTACTGTGATTTTTTTTATTTTCCAAAAGAACCAACTTTTTAGGAAAAAAAAGAATAAATTTGATATAAGGCTTTGCAGTTTCTGAAAAAGTTTTTTTTGGTACCATTGATAAATACATCCTTGAAACATCCAATCCTGGCACTATGGCACTTGTGTGCTTGTATGAAGGGGAAGTAAGTCTGAATATTATGGATTTGCAAATATAAAGTAAACCAGTGCTTTTAGTAAAAAAATTAAAACATACTTCATTTTCTTCAATTAACTTAATTATGCGAAGAGGAAGACTAGACTGGGGAAAAAAAATTGTTTCAGATTTGCCTGAATTACCCAAGGTAGTTACAGGATGTGACTTCTAAGTACAGTTAGATTGGAATCTCTGAGTAAATTATACATACGCTGCCTTTAAAGGTTCCCTTTAGAGTGTGCACTCATCCATTTGAGCCACAAACAAATAGAGACATCCTGGTATACAGCATTGTCACAACATGTAACTGGTTCCTAGAAATCCTCTCCTGGAATCTCATGTACCTTGTTAAACCCAAGAGTAGGGAAAAAACCCAACAAAAAATGCCTTGTGATCTCTCCTTCTCTTGAGTGAGGCTGTGTAGCATAATTGATAACAGTTTTAAGATCACAGACTCTGCTGTAAAGAGAGAAGTAAGTCAGAAAGAGAAAAACAAATACCGTATGCTAACACATATATGGAATCTAAAAAAAAAAAAAAAGGTTCTGAAGAACATAGGGGCAGGACAGGAATAAAGACGCAGACATAGAGGATGGGCTTGAGAACACGGGGAAGGGTAAGCTGGGACGAAGTGAGAGAGTGGCATGGATATATATACACTACCAAATGTAAACTAGATAACTAGTGGGAAGCAGCTGCATAGCACAGGGAGATCACCTGTGACCACCTGGAGGGGTGGGATAGGGACGCTGGGAGGGAGACGCAAGAGGGAGGAGATATGGGGATATATGTATATGTATAGCTGATCACTTTGTTATACAGCAGCAACTAACACACCATTGTAAAGCAATTATACTCCAATAAAGATGTTAAAAAAAGAAAAAAAAGATCACAGACTCTGGAACCAGACTGATTAGGCTCACATCCTATCTCTGCTATCACTAGCTGTGTGAGTTCGGATAATTACTTAAATTCTGCATTCTACATTTCTCATCAGGAAAACAAGATTAATAACATACATACCTTTCAGGATGATTGTAAAGATGGAGTAAGTTAATATTTGTAAATTTGCTAAAAAAATGCGATGTTAAGTGTTTGATGATTACAATATTAATGATAAGATGCTTTTCATGACACTCTTAGGAAGATAACTTAGGAAAATGTAGTTTTAAGGCACACCTTCACTCTAATGCCTTGCCCTTTGTAGGCAAAACTTGTGGAAATAAAAAGGTAGCTCTAATTCTCTCTAACCCTGAATCTTAGGCTCAGTAAACACCGAGCAATATTAATACAACACAAAGTTGCTTGGTGGCCCACCTCAAAAACATTATCAAAGCAGGAACACATATTTTATACAATCTAAGGTATATCAGCTGAGAAAGGGGGTTCTTTGACTCATGGGTCATTTAATCCTTTTTTTTTATTTTCAAAATATCCTCTGAAATTCAATTGCCTTAAACCAAAATACTTCTGTAGTCTCCTTAACTCATCACACTCTGTGCCTGTGTAAGATAAGCAAGAAGTGCTTCTAAGGCTAAGTTTCTAGGTAGAAAATTTTAAGAAAGTTGAGACCCCTTTTTTCAAACTCTGCCTCCAATTTTGGTAATGCTTTATCCACTTGTTCAATAGAAATTACTGAACCACATTTGTTCTATAGAAGTTAACTTGTCCAGGTAAATCATGATAAGAAAATATTCTTGCCCAGATTTCAGTGCCCTTTCTTACCAATGGATTGGGCAGAGCAAAGCCCACATCTTCATCTATGTGGTATTCTTCAAAGATCTTCCAAGAAGTTGCCACAGGAGATGACTTGCCAGGTGCCATTCTTACAGCCTGCTCCTCTGGTACTTCTCAGTCTCTTGAGTAGTTTCAGATCATCTATTTATTAGAGAGGCTGTCATAGCCAATGACCACAACTCACCTCACAGGCAGCAAGAAATTACTTCCACTTTTAGAATAGTTTCATTTTCTACTTTCTTTAGGTGTAATCTGATGAAAAATAAAACTAAAAAAGTCTCACTATTCATCATACGAAGAAACTGAAAGTTTATATTCTGGCAAACATTTATTACTAGGAACATCTACTGCCTTAAGGAAATCAGAAAGGGCCTGAAACAACAAAAACCATAAAAATAGGTGACCAGAAAGAACATTTTTATTTTATGGGAACTTTTGAATCTTTGAATCAAAATAATGAATTTAATCATGGCTAACGTCCTAAACCATCATTTAGTTATTAGTTACTGGCCTTCTTTAAACCCCCAGGGTTCTTTGAACATATTAGTGTCTTGTTTCAGTAGCCATGAAAGAAAATCTCTGGTACCCAGAGTCAGTGCCTCTGAAATAGAAAAAAAAAAAGAAAGAAAGAAAAAAGCAAGCACATGAAGAATTTAGAAACATAGCATCTCTTCACCCCCTAGCTCCATTTTTCTTACCCAGTCTTTTATGTGCATTCACAATGATACTGTTCTTTCTTCTTCATATTCCTAATGAGTCATTTTTAAGGAAGATTTTCCTGCATCTCTACTTTATCTGATCTCTAAGGGACTGATAAAGAAACAGTCCACATGTGGAGACTCTGGAATATGTTCATAGTTGAAAGAAAGGATAAAACACCTTGAAAAAGGTTCTTTCAAAATGCAATTAAGATTGCATTTGGGGGCTTCCCTGGTGGCGCAGTGGTTGAGAGTCTGCCTGCCGATGCAGGGGACGCGGGTTCGTGCCCCGGTCCGGGAAGATCCCACATGCCGCAGAGCGGCTGGGCCCGTGAGCCATGGCCGCTGAGCCTGCGCGTCCGGAGCCTGTGCTCCGCACCGGGAGGGGGCCGCAGCGGTGAGAGGCCCGCGAACAGCAGAAAAAAAAAAAAAAAAAAGATTGCATTTGGTAAAGATTTTCAGGGTTACTGCAGGTCTGTGGTCACTTACAGGCATCATGTGATCTTATAATCTCATACAAGAAGCTGAAGCAAGAGAAGAAGCCATGTTGCTCCTTATGACGGTCAAAAGGAAAAAAAGGAGTTAGTGTTCAGTATATTAAAAGACAATGCAGTGCTGTCATCCAGCTTGTCAGTACTTAAAATACATTTCAATAGTACATTACATTGGAATGACTACATTATAGAATGTTTTTCACACTATTCTTCCTTATTACATTATGGCTTTTTTTTTTTAAGATGTAGTTTTCCAAGAATAGGTTCTCTTTACAGTAAAGATAGAGAAAACTGAAACTAAAATTACACAGCCAAGAGAACACAATGGCGACTCTTCTTTAAAATGAATTACTCATCCTCCTACACTGTTGGTGGGAATGTAAGTTGGTACAGCTACTGTGGAAACCAGCATGCAGGTTCCTCAGAAGACTAAACATAGAATTACCATATGATTCAGTAATCCCACTTCAGGGCATATATCCAGACCAAAACTCTAATTCAAAAAGATACATGCACCCCTATGTTCATAGAAGCACTATTCACAAGAGCCAAGACATGGAAACAACCTAAATGTCCATTGACAGAGGAATGGATAAAGAAGATATGGTACATATATAATGGAATACTACTCGTCAATAAAAAAGAACAAAATAATGCCACTTGCAGCAACATGGATGCAACTAGAGATTATCATACTAAGTGAAGTCAGAAAGAAAAAGAAAAATACTATATGATATCACTTACGTGTGGAATCTAAAATATGACACAAATGAACCTATCTACAAAACAGAAACAGACTCACGGACATAGAGAACAGACTTGTGGTTGCCAAGGGAGAGTGGATTGGGGGAAGGATGGAGTGGGGGGTTGGGATTAGCAGATGTAAGCTATTATATGAAGAATGGATAAACAACAAGGTTCTACTGTGTAGTACAGAGAACTATATTCAATATCCTATGATAAACCGTAATGGAAAAGAATATAAAAAATGTGTATATATATATATATATATATATATATATATATATATAAAACTGAATCACTTTGCTGTACAGAAGAAATTAGTACAACATTGTAAACCAACTATAATTCAATAAAAGATAAAAATATTTTAAAAAATGAATGGTTCATGAGGCTAAAACTGCTGAAATCAGGCCCAAGGGAGAAAACAAAAAATATGATGTTGGCCTATCCATATGGAAGCCAAAAATACCAGCAAAATTTTATTTATTTATTTAGATAGATACATGATAGATAGAATTAAATATATCACAACAATAGCATGAATATGAGAATAGATATAAATGTTATTAAAATTCTTGCATTTTCTGGAATGATAAATGAGAACTAATTTATAAGCGTTTTGAAAAGTTACAGATGTTTGTTCTAATCTTTACGGTAATCAGTAGGTAAATGCTGTTACAATTATAAGCAATAAGCCAATAGATGGAAAAACTGATTAAGAAGTAAATCTTAATCAATACAAGAGAAGACATAAAAAGAGAAAAATGGATGCTAAACAGAGCTCTCACAAAGAAAATAGTTCAATGGTAGATTTAAAATCATGTATATCAATAAATACATCATATGTAACTTGACTAAGCATTCCAATTTAAAACTACAAAGATTGTCAGACTGGGCTTTTAAAAACATCATTTTTATATGTTATTTAAAATATAAAAATCCAAAATATAAGGATGCAGAAAGGTTGAAAAGTAAAATGATAAAGATATACGTCACAGAAAACAAATAAAAATAAGTAGCATAGCTGTGTAAATATTTAGTGTAGACTTTAAGGCAAAAAGTATCATTAGATACTGTATCAACTCAGGATTCTCCAGAGAAACAGAACCAGTAAGTAGGAGATATTTCAGATAGATATGACTAGATTATAGATAGATAGACACATATCAGGGTATGGGTTTATTTGATATGATTGTGGGCACTAGGAAGTCTGAAATCCAGAGGGAGAGGCAGAAAACTGGAAAGTCTCTGACAGAATCTCATGTTGCAGTTCACAGGCAGAATTTCTCCTATGTTTTTGCTCTTAAGACCTTTCAACGTATTGGATAAGGCCGACTCAAGTTATTAGGCTTAATCTCCTTTACTCAAAGCTAACTATAGATGTTAGCCATACCTACAAAATACCTTCACTGCAACCTAGATTAGTGTTTAATTGAAGAAGTGGGTACTATAGCCTATGCAAGTTGACATAAAACTAATCATCACAGTGATAAAAGGGGAGTACTTTATAACATAAAGCATTCAAGTTACCAGGAAGATATGCCGATTTTAAATTTCTATACATTCAAAAACATAACCTCAAAATGTGTAAAGCAAAATTGATGGAGATGAAACAAGCTAGCCAAAAATCACTGAATATATGTGCAATTAAAAAAACAGAATGAACTTGATCTATTTAAGAAACAGAGGATATCAAACTCGACAATTTCAAGATACATATTATATTCAAGTACACTGGAGCATTTAAAAAAATTGACCATATATGTGCAGGTTCATAAACAAGTCTCAAAAATTTCATAAGACTAAATCATACAGAAAATATTTTTTAACCAAGACAAATTAAGATAGAAATAAATAACAAAAATTAACTGAAAAATCCCCATACGTTTGAAAATGAAGAAACATATTTTTACATAACTCACAGGTCAAAAAAACCCTAACAAAATGGAGACTAGAAACTATTTTTGACTTGAATAATGGTTTAAAATGACATAAAATGTCTGGGACACAGCTAATGGCATACTTAGAGGAAACTATATAGTCTACAAGGCATAGATCATTTAAAAGAAAGGCTATGCTTCCACCTCATGATTTTGGAAAAATAAACACCACATTAAGCTCAAAGAATGTAAAAGGAAGAATATAATGTAAGAGGAAGTAAATAAGTGAAGACATTAGTGGAATAGAAAAGTATATACCTATATTTGAAAACAAAAATTCTAAGCCCCTAATAAGACTAATAAAGAAAAAATAAAGGAGCAAATACCTAATGTCAAGAATGAAAAAGGGCACATCGCTGCAATGCTACAGTAATTACAAATATATTAATATTCCAGTGAGAGTCTGAGCCACTTTTTTGTTGTTGCAAGCTTTAACCAAAAAGAAGTGCAAGGCATTTAGGGTAAATATGTTTTCCTTAATAACTACATTTCCCTAATTTGTCTTTTAAAGAATGCCACACACACCAAATAATTATCAACATTTTAATTCTCAAATATTTAAATAGCATTTTACTAAACAATTTACAAATGTTAACCCATTCCATTCTTGCACACATCCTAAAAGGTATATATGTTATCCTTATTTTCCTTATGATAAATGTAAGACACGTAGAATTTAAGTAATGGTCCAGTCTCACAGTTAGTAAGTGGAAAGACAGGATTTCAGCCTAAGCAGTCTGGTTCAAGAATCATGATCTTAAGATCATTATGATGGGCAGCCTTTCTTAAGAGAAGAGATTAAAAAAGTACTGCTTTTTTTTTTTTTTCTTTTACTCTTGGGTTTAACAAGGAACATGAGTTTCCAGAAGAGGATTTCTACAAACTAGTTACACATTGTGACAATTCTGTGAGTTTTATGCTAGTATATCTTTATTTGTTTATAGTTCAGATAGTCCACACTCTACAGAGCACTTTCAAATTCAGCAAATAGATTTTTAATCAAAGAACCCAACATAACTGTACTTAGAAATCTCAGCATATTACATAGTAAAAGGAAAGGTGAAAAGCAAAATGCAATAAGAACAAAACAGGGAAAGAGAATAGGAACAAAGCACAAATGTGCTCAGGTCCCATAGTCAGCCTTCCACTTCTGTGGTTCTACATCTGCAGATACAACCAACCAACCGACCAACATAGTTTAGTATTGTATGTATTTACTGAAAAAAAATCTGTGTATAAGTGGACCCGTGCAGTTCAAACCTGTGTTGTTCACAGGAAAAGAAAACTACAGGACAATATTCTTGATTGAATATAGGTGCAGAAATCCTCAACAAAATACAAGCAAATCAAATTCAACAGCACATTAAAAATATTATAAACCATGACCAAGTGGGATTTATCCCAGGGATGCAAGGATGGTTTAGTATATGAAATAAGCTAACATGATACACCACATTAAGAGAATGAAGAACAAAAATCGAATGATCAACTAAACTGATGCAGAAAAATAATCTGACAAACTTCAACACGTATTTCATTATAAAAAGACACAGCAAATTAGGAATTTCAGGAAATTATCTCAACAAAATAAAGGCATTGATGAAAAGCTCACTGATGACATTACAGTCAATGGTATAAAACTGAAAGTACTTCCTCTAAGATCAAGAGCAAGGCAAAGTTGCCCATACTTGCCCCTGCTATTCAGCATAGTACCAGAAGTCTAAGCCAGAGCAACTAGTTAAGAAAAAGATAAAAGGCATCCAAATAAGATATAAGGAAGCAAAATTATTTTTGCTCACAGATGACATGATCTTATACATAGAAAACCCTACAGATTACACACACACACACACACACATACACACACACACACAAATCTGTCAGTAATAATAAATGAATTGACCAAAGTTTCACAATATGAAATGAATAATACAAAAATCAGCTGAACTTCTATATATTCATAGAGAACAATCTAAAAAGGAAATTAAGAAAATAGTTTCATTTTTAATACAGCAAAGAGAATAAAATACATAGAAATGAACTTAACTAGGGAGATGAAAGTCTTATACATTGAAAACTACAAACATTGCTGTAGAGATTTTTAAAAGACACTAATGGAAAGATGTCCTGTTTTCATGATTGGAAGACTTAATATTACTAAAATGTCTATAGTACCCAAGCAATCTACAGATCCAGTGCAATCTCTACAAAAATTTCAATAGCAGTTTTTACAGAAACAGAAAAAAACCCAACCCTAACATTTGTATGCAACCACAAAGGAATAGCCAAGAATGTTCTTGAAAAAGAAAAACAATTCTGGAGGCCTCACATTTTCTGATTTCAAAACATATTACAAAGCTACAGTAATTAAAACAGTATGGTCCTGACATAAAGATAGACTTGTAGAGCAATAGAATGGAAGAAATAGCCTAGAAATAAATCCACACATATCACCTGATCTTGATAAGGATGCCAAAAATACAGAATGAGGAAAGGAAAACCTCTTCAACAAATGGTGTTTTGAAAACTGGATATCCACATGCAAAAGAATGAAATTCGGTGCTTATTTTACATTTTCTGTATCTATTCATCCACTGATGGACGTTTAGTTTGTTTCTGCCTCTAGTTATTGTGAATAATGCTGCAAAGAACATGGGTGTGCATGTTCATGGGACACCCTGATTTCCATTCTTTTGGCTAAATGCATGAAAGTGGGATTGCTAGATCATATAGTATTTTTTTAATTTTTTGAGCCACCTCCATACTATTTTCCATAGTAGTGGCTGCCCCATTTTACATTCCCACCAACAGTTTTCAAGCAGCTAATTAGCAGCTAATTCTCCAATGTTGAACCTCTAAAGACACAAGACATAGGTACAAACCTCTCCTGGCTGATCCACAAGTTTACAGACTGAATTAAACCCATTCCAGGCAATCTACAGTCACAGGAACTAGAAATGAAACATTGTTTCTGTGTTTTGTGTCTGTTTCGTGATATTATTGTAACAGCTCACTGATACATACACTATGACCCATCAAGTTAATTTCTTTGTACTTTCCCAAGAGAAATGCATGTAAATATCCACCAAAAGGCATGAATTAGAATGTCTACAGTGTCACTAGTTTCCATAGGAAACTACCCAAAAGTCCATAGATAAATGGACAAATAAATGTTGAGCAAAAGATGCCAGATACAAAATGATAGATACATCATCGTCACATTACAAACGTAGCAACATAAGAAAAACTAATATATAGTGATAGAAGTGAAATAATGCTTACTTCTGAGGATAATGAATAGAAGTGAGCATTATAGTGGGATTCTAGGGGTGATGGTAATGTTCTATTTCTTTCTCTGAGCTCTTTTTTACAGCTAAGCTTTGTGAATAAAAACTGATTGATAGTGATGTCAGCATAATGGCAGAGTGAGTCACTCATTTTTTCTCTCCCCTTTGATTTACAGCTAAGTAAACATCCATAACCAAACCTAAGTACCTCTGTACATTACACCAGGAGGCCAAGGAAGTGTCAACTCATCTGTGCATCTGAAAGTGGGAAGACAGGACTTCAGTGGTGGCTGCAGAACCAAGGGAGCTGGTGAGCCTGCCCCACCCCCACTTGCCATGATCAGAGGAAAAAGGAAACCTATAGAGAGCAAAACTGGGCAGATACCCACAGCCAACAGAGAATTTAGAGAATTTGTGGAGGTCCAGGTTGCCTGGACAGTGGGACCTGGCACACCATCAGAGTGGGATAGAAATGAAATTTTTTTTTTTTTTTTTTTTTTGCGGTACGCGGGCCTCTCACTGCTGTGGCCTCTCCCGCTGCGGAGCACAGGCTCCAGACGCGCAGGCTCAGCGGCCAGGGCTCACGGGCCCAGCCGCTCCGTGGCATGTGGGATCTTCCCGGACTGGGGCACGAACCCGTGTCCCCTGCATCGGCAGGCGGACTCTCAACCACTGCACCACCAGGGAAGCCCTAGAAATGAATTTTGAGGCCGAAGAGGTGGAGGAGCCCTCCAAGTGTGTCCCTGCTCCAGAGTGCCACTGCAAGGAGTGGGTTTGGGGGAGCATCAGAGGTGACCACTCCTGACTGAGGAGGAGTACGGTGAAAGTAGTGCTGCCCAGTAGTGTGAGTTGCAGCTGCAGGGGCCTGTTTCTCTCCAGCAGCACCCAGATTTCTGATGAGGGGCCTCTGTGACTGGTGGGGGGGAGAAGAGAGAGGAGCGGGCACACAGGAATATCAATGGGCATTGATATTCCTGAACAGATTTCCTGCTGTCCACTTTGAGATTTCAGCAGGGGGCACACCCACAAATTGCCCCAATTGGAGTTCAAGCATCTCCAGAGCCTGAGGCGCTAGCCCAAACCTTCTCCCACTCTGATGACAGCTCCTTTTGCACAATCCCCAGTGCATCCCAAAGAGACAGCTCCTGTAGGAGAAACCACAAACTTGAGCTGTAGTGCCACCTCCTGGAATAAATAAATAGAGTTCTAATTGCCAGTTTGTTGAATCTTGAGAAGCAAAGTAAACGTAAATTCTTAATTAAGGAAGGTGTCAGGCTACATCAAATGAGAAAGTACAAGCTCATATCATCACACGCTATGAAAAATCAAGGAAATATGGTATTACAAAAACAAATTAATAATTCTCCAGCAACTGAACTCAAAGACAATGGAATACTGTAATCTAACTGATAAAGAACTGAAAATAGCTCTCAAGAAGAAATTCAATGAGTTGCAAGAAAATTTAGAAAAACAACTTATTGAACTTAGGAATAAAATTAATGAAGAGAAGGAGTTATTTACTAAAAATTAAAATTATGAAAGAGGACCAAATGGAAATTCTCAAGCTGAAGAATTCAATAAATGAGATGAAGAATGCGATAGAGAGCATAGGTAACAGGGCAGATGACATGGAAGACGGAATAAGTAACTGGAAGAATAGAAATATAGAGATAATTCAGTTAGAAGAGGGTAGAGAACTTAGAGTTTTTAAAAAGTGAAGAAACCCTATGAGAGCTGTTGGATCCAGTCAGAAAGGCAGATATAAACATAACTGGTGTACCAGAAGGAAAAAAAAGGGAGAAGGGGGCAAATAGTTTATTTAAAGAAAGAAGAGCTGAAAACTCCCCAAATTTGAAATAGGAATTGGACATACAAGTCCATGAAGCTAATAAAACACCCTATTATATCAATGCAAAAAGCCCTTCTCTAAGACTTATTGTATGAAACTGTCAAAAATCAATGATAAACAACCTTAAGTGCAGAAAAAAAGTAAGCAACTTACAAAGAAACCCCAGTCAGGCTGTAAGCAGATTTCTCAGCAGAAACTACAGACCAGGAGAGAGTGGAATGACATATTCAAAGGGCTGAAATATAAAAATTGCCAGTCAATGTATTCAGCAAATTTGTCCTTCGGATATGAAGAAGAAATAAAGGCTTTCCCAGACAAATAAAAGCTGAGAAAGTTCATCACCATTAGGCTGGCCTTGCAGGAAGTGCTACAAGTAGTTCAAGCTTAAATAAAAAGATGCTGCTCAGTGGGCTTCCCTTGGTGGCGCAGTGGTTGGGAGTCCGCCTGCCGATGCAGGGGACGCAGGTTCGTGCCCCGTTCTAGGAAGATCCCACATGCCGCGGAGCGGCAGGGCCCGTGATCCATGGCTGCTGAGCCTGCGCGTCCGGAGCCTGTGCTCTGCAACAGGAGAGGCCACAGCAGTGAGAAGCCCGCGTACCGCAAAAAAAAAAAAAAAAAATGCTACTCAGTAACAAAAAGCCTGTGAAAGTACACAACACTCATTCGTCTATTTTTCACCTTTTGAGACTCTAAATCTCAAAAATAAAGAGACTTAGAAAATGTAACTCTGTATTAAAATGGTGTGTCAACCACTTAACTATAGTATGAGGGTTAAAGGAAAAAAGTATTTAAAATAGGTATAGCTACTATAATTTGTTAAATAAAAAATAAATTGTGACATCAACATATAAAAGGAAAGGAGTAAAAGGGTGGAGCCTTTATGGGTGAACAAAGATATGTTGCTATCAGCATAAAATGGACTGTCATATCTATGAGGCGTTTTGTGTAAGCCTCCTGGTAACCACAAAGCAAAAATCTAGAGTGGATTCACGGAACATTAAAAAAAAGGGGAGACTGATCATATCACCAGATGCAATACTTTCTCTGTTTCTTTGAAGACCTTATGGATAATTTCTTTCTCTCCTTTCTTCCTTCAGCTCTGCAGATTGTCTTTCTTTCACTTAAGCTTCTTTTTTGTCTTGGTCTCTTTTTGTCATAATCAATGCTTTCCTCAGATGTCTTGTCATTCCTAAATGTCTGCTTGTGATCAAAAATGAGTCATTACAAATCTGATTGGAAGCTCTGTTCACATAGTTGAAGCTTGCTAATTTGACACCTCACCATGGAATAATTTTTCTGGATACTTTCACTGGATAACCTCAGAAGTCTCTGTCTTAACATCTTTTCTCTTGGCCTGTAAGGTAAACAAAAGAACATTCTTTTCCTATCTCACTTGAAAAGTAGATCTGGATGTAGTGTAGGGGAATAAGACATTTTTAAACTTAATTTCTGTGTTTTCGATATGACACTCTAGTCTTCAAGGGTCCTTGAGTCCTAAGAATCCTCATTTTCCCTTCCCAGAGAATGGTTCTCCAAGTGTTCATTTAGACCAAACAAGGGGAGTGTGTGTGTGTGTGTGTGTGTGTTGGTTGGAGGAGAGGGTATAACTACTTTTAAAACAGGTTCTCAAACAATCTTCTATTTTTAGTTCCACGTTTACTTCTACTTCCAATGTAATAAATGTTATCAAATCCCTTAACATTTCATGGTTCTCCAAGTTGTTTGACTGCTTCTACAGGCTCCTGATGCAAATTGTTGTATTTACTAAATCATTCATCTAGTTTTCACCTTTCAAATTTTGCTGCTTTTGTCTTCATCTTGGTGTTTTGTCCTTGTGAGGTTTTTGCTTTTATATAAATACCTTTGTCATCAAGAACATGAAAACACATCTACAGAATGGCAGAAAAAAAATATATACATACATATACAGAATATACAAAAAACTTGCAATTAACAACAAAAAACTCTACTCAAAATGTGTAAAGGACTTGAATAGACAATTTTCCAAAGAAGATATCAAAATGCCTAAATATGCACATGAAAAGATGCTCAGCATCTTACTCATTAGGGAAATGCTACTCAGAACCATATGAGGTACCAATTCACATCCACCAGAACAGCTATAATAAAAGAATAAAAGAAGCACGTGTTGGCCAGATTGGAACCCTCATACATTGCCACTGAGGATGTAAAATGGTTTGGCCACTGGAAAAGAGTTTGGGTGTTCCTGAAAAAGGTAAACATGGAATTACCATATGACCCAGCAATTCCACTCCTAGGTATATACCCCAAAGAATTAAAAACAGGTCCTCAAACATATACATATAAACACATATTCATAGCAGCATTATTCTCAATAGCCAGAAGGTAGAAACAGTTCAAATGCCTATCAACGGACAAACGAATCAACAAATTATGGCATATATATGTGGTATAAGTGGAGCATTAATCAGTCATAAAAAATAAATGAAATTCTGATACATGCTATAAAGTGGGTGAACCTCTAAAACATTATGCTAAGTGAAAGAAACCAGACACAAAAGGTATTCTTAATTCTATTTTTATTACTTATCTAGAATAATTTTCTTTATAGAAACAAAATGCAGATTAGTGGTTGCCAGGTGCTGGTGGGACGATGCAATGGGATGAGATTGTTTAATGGACATGGGGTTTTGTTTCTGGAGTGATGGAAAGGTTTTGGAACTTCATAGAAGTAGTGCTTGCACAACATTGTGAATGTCCTAGATGCCACAGAATTGTTCACTTAGAAATGATTTTATGTTATGTGAATTCCACCTTCATAAATAAAAAACAACAATTGAGTGTACAATTAGCCTCTCATCTGTACAGCAGTCAGAACACTACTCTGAACTGGAACTGTAAGTAACAGATAGACCACACTTCATTGGTGTGATTTAATGATTGGTACATATTTTCAAGGACCTATTCCTTTTTATCAGTAGCTACATTATTCTTATGTTGCAACAGTATGACATCAACAATGAATCCTTTTAATCAGGAAAATTATATTTTGGAAATAAGTTGGTATAACTGTGTCACGAAAGTGTGCTGCATTTTGTCAAATGCTGTTTTTGCATCTCTGACAGGCTCATGTGGCTCTTTTCTTTCATTCTGTTAATGTGGTGTACTACACTGATTGCTTTTGTATGCTGAACTTCATGATGGAATTCATATTTGCCACAAACTGTATAGGAAACAAACCAATAGAATATTTCTTTTAGTATCTGTCGTGGTCCAAGCGCAGGTTGGAAGAAGAATTTCCGGACACGAAGTATTTTAGAAAAAAGTGAGTTTATTGAGTACAAAGAGCAGAGTTAGTGAGGGGCACACTAACGAGAGGCGAATGCAGCAGGCCCACTTCCTGACAGACCAGGGAGAGCCGACCCCCTTTGTGGGCTAGTAGCCAACTTTTATAGCCTCAAGACAAAGAAAATTCCTGCTGGCAGGATGGCATTAGGTGATTGGTCAGGATGCTTCAAGATTACTGCATGGTGATTATTTTGCCTAATATGGAGTCAGGGGGCTGTCCGGTTTAGGTCAGGAGAGCCCATGGCAACTGTTGCTATGGGGGCTCCGTTAATTCCGGGATTTTTGTCCTGTGTCCTTGATGTAGGGTGTCCTTGATGTAGGGCTCCACATTCCCCCCTCTTTTTATTTATGGGCCAAATCTTTGGCCCCTTAACACCCTGCTCATGACTACCTGCCTATCCCCATCTCGGGTCATAGGGACCCAGGTCACTGCGGAAAGGGGCGATGACCGTTCCTAGCTTCTTCCTGCTGGACGGGGCATCGTGGAGCCCTGGGTCCCTATGTCCGCTCTCTGTCAGGGTGTATTTACAGAGGGAGATGAGAGCCCGTGGAATGGTAAGGCAGCTTGTTCCAACGTAGTCCCTGTGCCAACTGGCTGGTATCCTTGTTGTAGCACCATCTGGAATTGAATCTTTTGAACCTGCCGGGAGACGAACTTAGATAATGTGTTAATAATGCAGGAGCCAAGCAACACAACAAAGGCTATCAGGATTAATGGTCCCAACAAGGGTGATAGCCACGTGCGTATCTGGATCCCCAGAGAGGCGAGGAGGCTGGAAAGCCAGCTGGGGCCCCGTCCTGCTCTCTCTTTTAAATCTTCTATTAATCTGATGTTTTTCTTTAGAATCTGAACGTCTTCTTCAATGTGGGCGGAGGTATTAATATAGAAGCAGCATGTCTCATTTAGTAGGGCACAGACACACCCCGCCTCAGCTGTTATAACATTAAGGGCCGTCCTATTTTGTAAAACCCCCTCGGCCAGAGAGCCTAGGGCTGACTGCTGTTCCTCGGTGGCTGCTACCGCTGCCTTCCAAGGTTCCTGGACCATGATGGTGAGATGGAGAACGCTCTTCTCTAAGGGGTATGCCTGCAAACCAAGAGCCTCTAAAGACACTGTGTATTATTTCGGGGCCGATCAAGAACTGGGTTATCGTAAGCATGTCCCCGCCAATCAGCAGTTCGTTTTTGTCTCTCCTGGACAGGTCTTAAGGCCTCCTTGAGGAAGGACCTAAGGTTGGGAATGCCTCCTGAGGAAGCTAAATCCTTTGTAGTCTTAATGGTAGCCTCTGGGGCCACAGCAATAATTGTGCAGGAGCCCCCGCAAAGTGTGGGAAGATCCAGATAGACACCGTTACCGCATAGAGATGAAAATCCGGTGCCCCTCAAGGATACCCCCGTGTGGGTCCCCAGATCCAGGCCCTGACCTTTTGGGAGTTTTCCTCTGGAAATAGACTGGGGTCCCATGACCTAGGATTATATTAGGAAGGCCGAGCTTCGAGGAAGTAATCATCTACACGTAAAGGGGAGAATCCGGGCTCTGACTGATGATGGGTGTGATGGGGGAACTGGCATAACAAATTTCTGAATATTAGTTGAATTATGTTGTATTTTGGAGGAGAGTCTTGTCGGAGGTTAAACTAAGTAAGTGTCCGGTGGTCACACCAATTCCCACATATTTAGTTCCCAGGGCCGAGCTGTTTATGGGGATGTGGTCCTCATTAACATATTTCTTAGTCGCAGCATTTTTCCTTGAATTTCCCCAACGCAAAGTGAAATTATCTTCATGTATATCATATTCAGCCTCCTTTGACCAGGGACCCCACTCCAGGCTAGTCTGATTAAAATTGAGGGCATGGTTACAAAGAGAGTCATTTAGCCAGCCCAGAATGGATCCCCATCCATCCAGGTTGGAGACAGTCTTTTAAATTATGTCTTTTCCAGTATGCATAATCCCCATTGTAGGTCATGGGTATCTGATCTTCATCTGAAAATAGATTACTGAGATTAGCTTTAAAAAAGAGTATCCTTTAATAATTGAATTCAACTTTTTAGCAACATAACATAACAGCAAAGAACTATCTGGGAAGTGAGTCTTGGTAACACAGACCTTAAATAACAAAACCAGAATTTAATATTCAGTGAAATGTAATTTTTTTTTTCATTGTGAGGGCATTAACCCTGCAGCCAGGGAAGGCTTATCCCATCAAATACAAAAAATGAGCTTTGTCAGGGAGCCAGAAAAAGCCAAGTGGCCGTCTTGGATTTCCCATAGCCCCGACTCTTAGATTTACAGCTATTGTTTACCCATTTTTAATTCCCTGATTTAGGAGTAGACTGTTGTCATGTTTTAAGGACATCAGGATGGCAAAAGTCTGGCAATGAGGGGTTCATTTTTGTAAAAGCAGAATGAACTTTATCTACATGCGCCACAATCTTCATAGATCATTGTGAAATACTACTTATTTACTCAACCAAAGTAACAAAAGGATTTTAAAAGCAAATATAAATCACTTAAATGCAAGGTAATTCACACAGTCTGTTATCCAAAGCAGCATTCCAAGAAAAGTTTGTTCTTTTACCAGAGAGACAGAACCAAATTCCCGTCTGGAACCAGCTTACTGTTAATAACAAAATTTATTTACCTAATTAATTTTAATTCAATCTTAGAAATTCCTTTCTGTAAATCTTGAAGAGGTAGTATTTTTGCAAAGGCAGTTCAACGTCTTAAGAAAACTTGTACCATGTATAAAACTCTTTTCTCGGGGTCCATTTTCCACAAACCTTTTTTATCACTTTCTGTATCCATCACTTCATTTCCTCATTCAGAAACAGCCACATGTAGGTCAGTCCTACTTCCTTTTTCCTTAATAAAATGCAATTCCATTCCTCATACCTTTTTTACTAAAAACATGCATCCTACTTTCCTACTTAAGCAACCATGAACTGTCCTTTATGTCAGCACTCTGTAGACTGGTAAACATACATCCAAATAATTGTTGAAGAATGTGCTTTCTTATAGAAAATATCTCAGTGTGGCACCAAACACATTTTTTTAATAGTTCCAAACCTTTTGTTTCTCTGTAAAAGGAGCCAGTGTTCAGTAATTAATGTTTCAGTATCTTATTTTATTTGGAAATGGACTAGTTATTTAATAAACTTCCATCCTCTCACTTAATTTAGCACAACTCTAAATGTTTTAAGTTGTCGAATATCTGGAGAGATTATTCTTAAGTAGACATTCCTAAAACATAATTATTCCTAAAAAGTTCACCCAAAGCTCTTATCTCATTTGTATTTTCTTTTCTTAAAAGTTTCTTCACATTGAGTTATTTTTATTGCGGACAAATTTGACAAATATAAAAAGATCTTTTTTAGTTTATATTAAACCTAGGCACAATAAAAGTATTATACTTAATGCTGATGGCTCGAAAGACATGTCTATATTAATTAGATCAAGAAATGTAAACATTAACATAGGTATTAATATTGAATATTTCCCAGTTCACGTGAATCTGAAATTTATTTAGCTTAATTTTCCTTGTATTTAGAACTGTTTGATTTGTAAGCGCTTACTTTTCTGTTAAGCCAGTTAAATAGAGCTCATTTACAAATTAACCTCAGCAGTATTATCCAAAGACAAAGACACATACTGAGACATAAACATATATCCAGGCCGTCAGAGATCTCATAGTTTCCACTTGAGATTTAAAATGTCTCTTTGCCTTTTTTTTTTTTTTCCTTGGCTTGAAGTTCTACTAATTAATCCAAGGCTGAAGTCTCAGGCAAAGGGGGTTGTGTTTGTAGCTCAAGGACATGGTAAGAGTTAACTTCAAGCCTTCTCCTAGGCGTATTTTTGTTCTCTCAGGGTCAGAATTCTGAAAAAGATATTTCAACAAGCTAGCTCTCTCTAATTGCATATGCAAAAAGAACCAGTTTTGCAATTTCAAAAAAATTTTTATCTTAACCAATTTTCTCTGGAGTCTAAAGAATATTGTGGCCATCCTGACTGAAGGAACCTAACTTGTTTTGCATTTGGGAAACATCAGACATGGGGAAGGGAACATGGACTCTAATAGTGCCCATGTTTCCATTTGCTACTTCCTGGCGTTGGGCAGTCCTCGATCTTGTGTGGGGAGGGGAGGGGAGGGGGGCCTTTGCCTTGATAAGGGGGTACCTGTTGGGGAGCTGTGGGTTGAGGTGGGG